>NC_091993.1:30580406-30804891 GCF_044704955.1 Pristiophorus japonicus | reverse complement strand
GGAATGGCGGGGGGGAAGAAGAGGGAGGGAGGGAGATGGGTATGGGGGAGAAGGAAGGGTAGGGGAGAGGTGGGTGGGGAGAGTTGTGGGGCTGGAGGAGATTACAGAGATAGGAAGGGGTGAGGCCATGGAGGATTTGCAAACAAGGATGATAATTTTGAAATCGAGGCGTTGCTTAACTGGGAGCCAATGTGGGTCAGCGAGCACAGGGGTGATTGTGAGCGGGACGTTGTGCGAGTTAGGACACGGGCAGCCACGTTTTGGAGCACCTCTTGTTTACATAGGTTAGAATGTGGGAGGCCAGCCAGGAGTGCATGGGAATAGTGAAGTCTAGAGGTAACAAAGGCAGGGATGCCCCATTTACAAATATGAAGGAGGCATCACAGCGACACACTCTGCTACTCCTCACACAATTATCTGACTTGACCGCCTCAATGTAAAATTATAGTTGCTACTCTGCATCTACGTCGGCCAGACGGAGTAGCAGTAATAATTTAGAATTCTAGACAGTGAATGTTAGTCTTAGTTTATCATGAGATGTATCGAATATTCAAACCCAATCTCGTCATCGCTCGGCCGCTACACACCTGATGGCAGGCGATACCAAATAATGATTAGCAACAGGATCCGTGTCTTGTTTTTTGGCTAAAGGGTCAACTGTTGCCCACCGCTTGCTGAGATTAGCCCAGCGCAGACCTGGGGTTGAATCTGGGAGCCTACCTGGTCTATGAGACCCAGCGTCAACTGAGCCATCGGGAGGGGGGGGACCGGCTGATTTGCAATACCTCCGCTGCACTGGTGAAATATAATCATCGTGTCCCTGCAGATATTTAATGTGCCTGTGTGATGTGCCTGATGGTTTTTTGCGCGCTCGTTTTTTCCGTTTGGACCATCTCACGAGATCCTGGCATGGCTTTGCAGAAGAAAGATGTTGCACAGATCGCTAAATGAACTGCCAAACCCCACGTACTGAAACTGATTCCAGGAGATTCTTTAAATGTGTGTGTATTGGGAGGTTTGGTGGGGGAGTGGGTGAAATATTCGAGCAGGCAGCTGATGTCCCTAATGCACAATTATCAGGAATTTGTCTGGAACGCTTGGGAAAGCGGTGTGGGAACTTGGCGTATTGGTTATCAGTTTGCAAGTCCTGGCCCAGTTTTTCATGCCAGGAACTGAGTGAAACAGAAATGATCGTTTTTAATGAACTGCTTACCGAGGGTTTTGTTATTTTGTCAGGATTTCTAAGTTCCCAAATGCACTCTGCTGTTTAGTAACTGAAGCTAAGCACAGCGATGAAACATTCTGGGAGTTTCAGTATGAGTTTTGCCGTGCTAGCACAGCTTGAGAGGCACCCGAGCATTGTCTTGCTTTGTTTGGTGCTCCCCTACACCAGTGCTTCCAGAGAAAGGGACCATCCCCTCTCGCACAGCTTAGTTTCCTACCACTGGCCTTTAAGGTAAATGACTCTGGTCTGCCACTTTATTCTGACTACAGGCTGGCTGACGTCTTGCCTCTTCCGTGCAGAACAGCAGTGTATTTTTAACTATTCACTATCGAAGAAGCTCCCTGGGAAGAATGGAAAGGTGACAAATGTAGTCATTATGCCTGTGCAGGATTGTGCATGTTCAGTTGCTTTAAGTGTGATTTCTGTTTCTTTGGGCAGCTGCTGCATGTGCCAATCTTGCACATGCCCAGATCGGGTATTGCCAAGTGCGTCCTGCAGTACATGAACAGTCTTGTTGTCGAACTGCTTCCATTGGAAACTGTTCAGCAATGTAAATTCGATATACCATAACAATTTATATTTATATTGCCTTTAACGTAGTGAAACGTCACTTCACAGAAGTATTATGAGATTTTAAAAATTGACACTGAGCCGCATAAGGAGAAATTAGGGCGTCTTGAAGGAGGAAAGAGAGGCAGAGAGGTTTAGGCAGGGAGTTCCAGACCTTGGGGCCCAGGCAACAGAAGGCACAGCCACCAATGGTTGAGCGATTATAATCAGGGATGCTCAAGAGGGAAGAATTAGAGGAGCGCAGACATCTCGGGTGGGGGACAGGGGGGATCAGTTGTGGGACTGGAAGAAATTAGAGATAGGGAGGGGCGAGGCCATGGAGGGATTTGAAAACAAGGATGAGAATTTTGAAATCGAGGGAATATAGGGAAATAAATCAGTAGTGTCCCCATCTTCCTCCTTTCTCCTTCTCCCCCCCCCCCCCCCCCCCCCCAGTTGAAGATAACCTGCCTGCACATAATTGGTTGGTGCTAAAACATGCCGCACCGCTCATGTCGCTGAGCTTGTTTGAATTAGAGTGCCCGGCCACCATGGTGGACAGATACATTTTCAGGTGAAGGAAGATACCTTTTCACCAGGACGATTGTCAGAACATGGAAGGTTTTGCTGCAAGTGACTTGAGGCAGCATCGTTTACAATTGAATAAGTATCTGCAGAGAATGCAGCCTTTTCCCAGCCTCCTTTTTTTAAACAGTGGAGTGAAAGTAGATGGCTCCAATTGAAGGGCTAGTACAGGCTTGGTGGGCTGAACGGCCTCCTGCTGCAGTTTCTATGATTCTTTATATATTAGTTAATAGGAATTCTTTTGGAGGGAATGTTTGCTCTGACAGTTGTCCTTATGCTTGTCCAGCATAAGTTGTCCAGTTGCTTTATGCCAGTGGCTGTGTAAAGGAGGTGATGTTTGGCGAGGGTGGGAGGAGAGTGAGGGAATACCTGTTGCAACAGTGAAATAAATGCTCTATCCCCTCCCACCCCCAAAAAAAGTGAGAGAACAGATGGTGTGTCATCTTTGCAGCATGATTATATAATTTTAGAAAGTCTCTGTTGCAATGGAAACTTAAATTGTAGATCTTACCTGTTTTTGTACCTGATTATGATGCTAGGCATGTCCGTCTCAGTCAGTGCATGCTCTGAAGTTGGTGCAGTAAAATCTATCTGCAGCTTTACCACTGGAAGGTGCTTCTTTGTTGACTAGACTAAAGAATCATGTTTACTTTTGGCGTACGTAATTACCAAATGTTCTCTCTTTCAGAAAAACAAAGAAGAATAAACAGAAAGGTAAGCTCACTTAAAACTCAGCTCTGATTCATAACTTCATTGGTGAATAAAAGCCTCAAACAGTTGAGAGGCCAATTGCTTGCGTACAAGAAAATCTTGCATCAGTGCTTATCCCCTCAGTTGTTGGAGAAGCTGCCTGCCTGTCCCAAGAGTTACTGTTACTGTTTTTAAGGGAAATTAAGGATGGGCAATAAATGCTGGCCTCGCCATCGATTCCCACATCCCGCGAATGAATAGAGAAAAATGTCCTTGAGATGGGCAAGAGTGACCGTTCTCTTCCCCTTTTATCCAGCTTTTCCCAGCTTCCCCAAGTAGGCCACTTGAGACGGACAAGTTAAAGGAATCCTGTGTCTAAAGCACACATTTAGATTGGCGCTCTTGCCAGTAGGATGGCAGCCATACAGCGCCCACTAATTACTGAGCGATACTCTGTATTTGTAACACTGCAAACCAATGCATTGTCATTTTTAGATTTGTAGCCAAAGATGTGTTTTTGGTGTATTGGTGGCCTGACTTACTGCACGTTACAATGCTCCCTTGGCTCTGTTGCAACACCGTTATTGCGTGGAGTTTATTGAAGTGTAATGGGCTGTGGGACTAAAAGCACGACGGCTCTAAGAGTCAGCATGGGCACGGCGGACCAAATTACCGCCTCCTGTGCCACAAGTTTCCACGATTCTATGAATGGAATTCTCTGCTCCAAGGAGCTGTGAATGCTCAGTTGTTAAGTATATTTTTTTATCCTTCAAGTATGTATCCAATTCCCCTTTGAAGGCTACTATTGAATATGTATCCACCACCCTATCAGGCAATGCATTCTAAATCCTAACCACTCGCTGCATAAAAATGTTTTTCCTCATGTCGTCTCTGGTTGTTTTGCCAATCACCTTAAATCTGCGACCTCTGGTTATCGAGCCTTCAGCCATTGGGAACAGTTTCTCTTTATTTACTCTCTCTAAACCCCTCATGATTTTGAACACTTCAATCAAATCTCCTCTTAGCCTTCTCTGCTCCAAGGAGAACAACCCCAGCTTCTCCAGTCTCTCCACGTAACTATATTCTCTCATCCCTGGAACCATTCCAGTAGATCTGCACCCTCTCCAAAGCCTTCACATCCTTCCTTAAAGTGTGGTGCCCAGAATTGGGCACAATATTCTAGCTGGGGCTGAACGAATATTGCAAAGCTAACCAGGAAAAAGCCTAAATAATGATATTTGGCCCCAAATCTCTTGACCGTCCTGCCAGCAAATTGTAGATGTAGATATTAAATACTGTCCAACGGGCAATAATTTAATGAGTTTTTTTTTTTAAACCAGTGCTGCAGCTGATGATAACATAGAAAATAGGTGCAGGAGTAGGCCATTCAGCCCTTCGCGCCTGCACCACCATTCAATAAGATCATGGCTGATCATTCACCTCAGTACCCCTTTCCTGCTTTCTCTCCATACCCCTTGATCCCTTTAGCCGTAAGGGCCATATCCATCTCCCTCTTGAAATATATCCAACGAACTGGCATCAACAACTCTCTTCGAAAGAGAATTCCACAGGTTAACAACTGTGATGGTTGAGTGTTTGTAACATCAGTAAATTGCCTCATTTGTAAATAACTTGTTTGGCCTTTTTTTGTTTTAGCCCCCACAGCTGGTGATGGAAGTAGCACTAGTGAAACGCCACAACCACCCAGGAAGAAGAGGGCAAGAGTGGACCCCACAATGGAAAGTGTATGTAGTTTGCTAGAATGTGACACAGTGACTGAATGTGTGTTTAACATCCAGAGCAGCAGAGCCAGAATTGAAGCTGGTATAAACGGAAATCCTAAGTGGTATTCGACCCCAGATTCCTGCATGTGCTAGTGCATTTCCGCAATGCCCAATGGCAACAGCCTGTATTCTGCTGTGTTTTGCTACAGTAAGTAACACAAGCCTATATATTTGAAGCCTGGATACTTACACACATACTTTCAAAGTGTTGCATTTTAATGGTAGCTATTCCATGAGTAAATTGGTCCCAGTTCCCTCCCAGTTGGCAGCACTCTCGCCGCTGAGTCATAAGGTTATGGGTTCAAGTCCCATTCCAGGGACTTGAACGCAAAAATCTAGGCTAACACTCCACTACAGTGCGGTCGGAGAGGCAGTACTGAGGGAGTGCAGCTCTGTTGGGGGGGCAGTACTGAGGGGGCGCTGCAATGTTGGAGAGGCAGTACTGAGGGAGTACTAAACTGTCAGAGGTGCCGTCTTTCGGATGAGACGTTAAACCGAGGCCCCGTCTGCTCTCTCCGGTGTCCTGGCTAATATTTATCCTTCAACCAACATCACTTTAATAAAAACAGATGATCTGGTCATTATCACATTGCTGTTTGTGGGAGCTTGCTGTGTGAAAATTGGCTGCTGCATTTCCTACATTACAACAGTGACTACACTCCAGAAATACCTCATTGGTGAAAAGCGCTTTTGGACGTCCGGTGGTCGTGAAAGGTGCTTTCGAAATGCAAGTTTGTTTTTCTTTTGGAGCCCCTGAGCCAGCGAGATGAAAAGTCGGCCATAGTTTTTGCTCCTGATCACTGTCCAAGAATCGCTGCTAGCAAGTGCACTTGTTTGGGCATTCGATAGTGGCAGTACAAAGCCAGACCTCGATTTCTCCTCCCTCACTGCTGGGTAGCCCATCAATGCTCACAGTCCAGGATGGCCTGTAGCCACTTGAGAGCGGTATCCTGGCAACCATTGCACAGTGGCTCAGGAAAATGACAACTTTCAGGAGTGGAGGGAAACCATGGGGACAAAATTGGCATTTCCTCATGGATGGAAAAGAACTAGTACTAAACAATTCCAGGTGTATTTAGATATTGCACCAAAGGAGGTCCTATTGAGTTGTGATTAATTCGCTACAACTGCTAACAGCAGGTCCTTATTGGCTTTTGATTACCTGCTGGTTTAACTTTTCATTACTTAATCATGAACAGAGAGAGCTGAGACAGAGAGAGTATATGTGCACAAATTGAAGATGGCAGGGCAGGTTGAGAAAACAGTTTTAAAAAAACATACGGGATCCTGGGCTTCAAAAGCAAGGAAGTTATGAAGAACTTTTATAAAACGATGGTTTGGCCTCAACTGGAGTAGTGTGTCCATTTCTGGGCACCACACTTTAGGAAGGATGTGAAGGCCTTGGAGAGAGTGCAGAAAAGATTTAAGAGAATGATTCCAGGGATTAGGGACTTCAGTTACGTGGATAGACTGGAGAAGCTGGGGCTGTTCTCCTTTGAGCAGAGAAGGTTGAGAGGAGATTTGATAGAGGTGTTCAAAATCATGAGGGGTCTGGCCAGAGTAGATCGAGTGAATCGATTGGGGAAGGGTTGAGAACCAGAGGACACAGATTTAAGATGATTGGCAGAAGAACCAAAGGCGAAAGGAGGAAAAACATGTTTACGTAGCAAGTGGTTAGGATCTGGAATATACGGCCTGAGAGGGCGCTGGAGGCAGACTCAATCGTGGCTTTCAAAAGTGGGTTGGATAAGTTCCTGAAGGAAAAATATTTGCAGGGCTACGGGGAAAGGGTGGGGGAGTGGGACTGGCTGAAGTGCTCCTGCAGAGAACCGATACGGGCTGAATGGCCTCTTTCTGTGCTGTAACCGTTCTGATTCTTTACAGACCCTGCTGTGTATTTCCAGTACTGTGTTTTATTTATTTACTGGTCTGTTTGCATTGTGTGAGCTAGAGCTTTGAAAAGGCTTATTGTACTGTCCCAAAACTCTTATTTTAACAATCGGGCAATCGCATGGAAAAGCTATTAAAGGGGGTCTGTGTTAGCAGTATTAGAGGTGTTGGTCTCTAGGTTAATGACTGGGGGAAATCAGATTGGGTCCTGCTCCTGTTTATTATTCAGCTGGAGTTGCTTTTGTATGGAATTTGATGCGCCGCCCCCTCTCTCCAGTGATCTAGGCTCACACACAGGAACAGGAAGAGGCCATTCAGCCCCTCGAATCCATTCCGCCTTTCAATTAGATCATGGCTAATCTGTGTCTCCGCTCCATCCACCTGCCTTGGTTCCATATCCCTCCATACCCATACCTACCAAAAAATCGTATCTATCTCCGTTTGGGAATTTTTACTTGACCCCCTTCCTCCAGCCTCAACAACTTCGTTGAAAGAGTCACACATTTCCACTGCCCTTTGTGTGACGAAGTGTTTCCTGACATCACCCCTGAACGGCCTGGCTCTAATTTTAAGGTTCCGACCCCTTGTTCTGGATTACCCCCACAAGAAGAAAAAGTCCCAGTGTCCCTCTATTTACCCTATCAAATCCTTTAACCATTTTAAACACCTCCCTTAATCTTCTACATTCAAGGGAATACAAGCCCAGTCTATGCAGCCAGTCCTCATGTAAATTAACCCTTTCAGCCCCCGGTATCATTCTGGTGAACCTGCGCTGCTCCCCTTCCGAGGCCGATATATCCTTTCTGCGGTGCGGTGACCAGAACTGAATGAAGTTCTCCAGATGGTGTCTAACCAGAGTTCTGTACAGCTGTAGCATAACTTCCACCCCTGAAAGATAGGTTGGGACCTGATGTTTGTTGAACCGTTGTTAGTCGAGGCTTTGGGGAGGGGGGAAACCTGTTTTTGTGTCTCCTGTAATGGTAGCAATATTGAGTAAGGGATCCAATGTCGGGTGTTGTATGACTGCAGATGCATATTTCGAGACTGCAGAGTGCAATGCGTTCAATTGAAATGTACATCTGAGGAGAAACCGTAACTTGGTCATTTCTTGGTTTCTGCAGGAGGAGACATTTATGAACAGAGTAGAAGTAAAGGTTAAAATTCCAGAGGAGTTGAAACCGTGGCTTGTGGACGATTGGGACCTGATCACACGTCAAAAACAGGTAAGCACTCCATCAGATCACTTCAAACCGTGAAGGTACAACAGCATTTGCTACCACAGGGAGGAGTTGAGGCGAATAGCATAGATGCATTCAAGGGGAAGCTAAATAAGTGCACGAGGGAGAAAGGAATAGAAAGATATATTGATGGGGTGGGAGCACAAACACTGTGGACCCGTGGAGCCGAATGGCTTGTTTCTATGCTGTAAATACTTTGTGACTCTCGGCTTCTTACTTTCTCATTGTCACTGGTTTGTTCAGATCGTGAGTGAGGGTAGGGGGCTGGGGTTGAGGGGGTCTGTTTGTGGCTCCTTGCCTTTCTGTTGCTAAAATGGGCTTCCTTATCTTGGTGGCAGAGCTGTAGCCCCGCGATCTCATTGGTCCGCAATTCTGTCATCGGGGAACCAGAGCGCAGGCTCTGCTGTCCCGTGATCCGAACTGAATAAGCACAAATGTGAAAATGCTTTTCGTCACTAAGAGCTCTGTCTGGTGAAACATGGCCCTCTTGTATTGGGCATGGGGCTCGTAGCCCTTCCTTAATGGGAGTTTTGAGCAATCCGACAGGACAGACCCACCTGAGATGGTGGCACAGTGGTATACAGTCTGGAGGGAGTGGCCCTGGGAGTCCTCAACATTGACTCTCGACCCCCTGGAGTCTCATGGCTTTAGGACAAGTATAAAGCAAGGAAATCTCCTGCTGATTACCACCTACGGCCCTCCCTCAGTTGATGAATCAGTACTCCTCCATATTGAACACCACTTGGAGGAAGCACTGAGGGTAGCAAAGTCACAGAATGTACTCTGGTTGAGGGACTTCAACGTCTATCACCAAGAGTGGCTCGGTAGCACCATTACTGACAACTGGCCAAGTCCTGAAGGACATAGCTGACAGACTGGGCCTGCGACAGGTGGTGAGACAACCAACACGAGGGAAAAACCTACTTAACATCGTCCTCACCAATCCACCTGTCACAGATGCATCTGTCCATGACAGCATTGGTGGCAGTGATCGCCGCACAGTCATTGTGGAGATGAAGTTCTGTCTTCACACTGAGAACACCCTCCATTGTGTTTTATGGCACTACCACTGTGCTAAATGGGATAGATTTAGAACAGATCTAGTAGCTCAAAACTGGGCATCCATGAGGCGTTGTGGGCCATCAGCAGCAGCAGAATTGTATTCCACCACAATGTGTAACCTCATGGCCTGGCATATCCCTTACTCTACCATTACCATCAAGCCAGAGGACCAACCCTGGTTCAATGAAGAGTGCAGAAGAGCATGTCAGGAGCAGCACCTAAAAATGAGGTACTCACCTGGGGAAGCTGCAACACAGGATTACATTCATGCTGAGCAGCATGCTAAAAACAGAGCTAAGTGAACCCACAATCAACAGACCAAATCCAAGCTCTACAGTCCTGCCACATCCAGTCGTGAATGGTGGTGGTCAGTTAAATGGGAGGAAGAGGCTCCATGAATATCCCCATTCTCAATGATGGTGGAGCCCAGCATGCAAGTGTAAAAGACAAGGCTGAAGCATTTGCAACCATCTTCAGCTGGAAGTGCCGAGTGGATGATCCATATTGACCACCTCCTGAGGTCCCCACCATCACCAAAGTTAAGTCTTCAGCCAATTCGATTCACTCCATGTGATATCAAGAAGCGGCTGAGTGCACTGGATACAGCAAAGCCTATGGGTCCCGACAACATCCCGGCTGTCGTGCTGAAGACTTGTGCTCCAGAACTAGCCACGCCTCTAGCCAAGCTGTTCCATAACAGCTACAACACTGGCATCTACCTGACAATGTTTAAAACTGCCCAGGTATGTCCTGTCCACAAAAATCAGGACAAATCCAATTAACTGGACCAGCCACATAAATACTGTGGCAACGAGCAGGTCAGAGGCTGGGTATTCTGCAGCGAGTGTCTCACCTCCTGACTCCCCAAAGCCTTTTTCCCCCATCTACAAGGCACAAGTCAGGAGTGTGATGGAATACTCTCCACTTGCTTGGATGAGTGCAGCTTCAACAACACTCAAGAAGCTCGACACCATCCAGGACAAAGCAGCCAGCTTGATTGGCACCCCATCCACCACCTTCAACATTCACTCCAACACCGGCGCACCGTGGCTGCAGTGTGTACCGTCTACAAGATGCACTGCAGCAACTCGCCAAGGCTTCTTCAGCCGCACCTCCCAAACCCACGACTTCTACCACCAAGAAGGTCAAGGGCAGCATGCACATGGGAACACCATCACCTCCACGTTCCCCTCCAAGTTACACACCATCCTGACTTGGGAATATATCAGCCTTTCCTTCATTGTCGCTGGGTCAAAATCCTGTAACTCCCTCCCTAACAGCACTGTGTGGGAGCACCTTCACCACACGGACTGCAGCGGTTCAAGAAGGCGGATCACCACCACCTTCTCGAGGGCAATTAGGGATGGGCAATAAATGCTGGCCTTGCCAGCGACGCCCACATCCAGGGACGAATAAAAAAAATTAGTTAAGCAGCTCTCAAGAGCCAAAAGATTTATAGAGCACTCTCTTTAGAGCAGACAAGGTTACGAGGAGTTTTGAAGATCATGAATGGTTTGGTACAATAAATAAGGAGAAGCTGTTTCCAGGGGCAGAACGGTTGGCAACCAGTGGACACCGATCGAAGGTAAAAGATCCAGAGGCAACTTGAAATAATGTTTTTGCACAGCAAGTTATGATCTGGAATGCGTTGCCTGAAAGAGTGGTGGAAGCAGATTCAATAACTTTCAAAAAAGAATTGGATAACTATTTTGAAGGGGAAAAAGCTGCAGGGCTATGGGAGAAAGAGCAAGGGGAGTGGGACTAATTGGGTAGCTCTACCAAAGAGCTGGCACAGGCGCATTGGGCCGAATGGCCTCCTGTGCTGTATCATTCTATGTTGCTGATTAGGGTGGGTGATTACCAACTAAATCTTAGATAACTTCGTGTCTTGTTTTATTCAGAAACCAGTTCATTACAGGGCTCCATACCGGAACCTGCATCCCTGGCAATGCAGTGGGCACTCCTGAAATCTGGCAAGCAGATCTTGTGTGCTGCAATGTGTTGTGACAGAATGATTGAGAGTTCTATCTGTTGACGGTCAGTTGAATGTTTGCAGGGTTTCCCATGTTGCTTGGTTTATTTTTCTCTAACCTGTCACATTTTGTATGCCCTTCATTGAATAATTTACCTGTCTCTTTTGACCTGTGGAAATTGTTTAGTCAGGAAGTGTGTGCAGTAGTTGTACATGACTTGGCACCAGCTGCAATAAAAACTATGAATTGCTCCGAATCACACATGTCTCAAAAGCACTTTGCGTTTCACATGCACTAAATTGTTTTGAAGTGCTGTGAATATTATGCAGACAAACACAGCAGCCCACTTAAGAATTGCAAGATCCCATAATCCGCAGTGAGATCAATCATCAGTTAAATCCTTGTTTTTGAGGCATTGGGTGAGGGGGTAATGTCAGCCAGGACACCTGGAGAACTTTCTACCGTTTGGATGTTTATCCACCTGAAGTGGTCTTGGTTTAATGCTTCAATATTTGAAGTTCCTTGCTTCTCTTTCCTTTCAAGAACAGGCCGCCTTAGTGTTTAACAAGAAAAATGTTTTGGTTTTAAGGTAACTCGGATGTTGTAAAACAAAAGAATATATTTTGAGGTATCCAAGGCCAGCAAGCTAGATTTTTTTAGAATTCATTCACAGGATGTGGGCGTCGCTGGCAAGACCGGCATTTATTGCCCATCCCTAATTATCCTCGAAGGTGGTGGTGAGCCACTGCAGTTCGTGTGGTGAAGGTGCTCCCACAGTGCTGTTAGAGGGAGTTCCAGGATTTTGATCCAGCGATGATGAAGGAACGGCGATATGTTTCCAAGTCAGGATGGTATGTGCATTCGAGGGGAACTTGCAGGTGATGGTGTTTCCATGAGCCTGCTGCCCTTGTCCTGCTAGGTGACTGAGGCCGATTGCCCAGATTGGACCAAGTTGTGTAATAGATGCTCATTGACCTGTGGTTGTAAATAAGAATCTCTGCGTAATACAGCAACCCGCAGGTTTATCTGTCCTGTCACTGAAGGGACCTCTGCCTGCGTGTGATGAGATCCTCGTAAGTCATAGTTTTGGAAAAGTATGTGTCCTCTGATGCGGCAGTTCAGAGACTTTAACGATAAATAAACCTCTGCTTGTAGAGATAATGTACTCCTGTAAACTTGGTAGGAAACTTTTATTTTGATGTATTTTAGTGTGTCCTAGTCAAGAACCTGAGGGGCGAGGGTAAGCTGCAGTTGATGTGCGATATCGTGCTAAAGGAGTTAAATAGAGCAATGGCCTCCAGTGGTGCCCCATTGATCTGTATCATTGCAACACATCCATTCTGCTGATCAGATGATTAAGTGCAGAACTCCAGCAGACAAGCTCAGGAAAGGAAAGGTTAAAGTTGCTCCCAAAAAAGACATGCTGTTTTCAAATTATTTCTTGACTTTTGTAAAGTTCAAGCATTGTCACACGTTCCCTTATCTCTCCTTTAGCACCATGAAAATATGGTGGTGAAGATTTTTTTTTTCCTTTAAAAATAAAACGGGGAATATCTGTTCTCCAGTTGTGGACACACTGTTAGAGCTGCTTCTGTTGAGCTATTTTCATATAAACCCAATTGCTTTGTATCTGAATCTGCCCACTTTTATACGGTGGGTTGGAGTCGGCACCATCAAGTGTATGAGCGAAATTTGCACTCGAGTTGCACCCCTGAGCTTTGCGTGCCCACAGTTGGTCAGAAGCTAGTTCGGTGTCAGCCATGGCTCGGGGTAGCTTCTGAGTCAGAAGGTTGTGGGTTCAAGCCCCACTCCAGTGACGTGAAAATCTAGGCTGTCAGAAGTGCAGTCTTTCGGATGAAAGGTCTTTCCCCTCAGGTGGATGTAAAAGATCCCACGGCACTATTTTGAAGAAGAGCAGGGGAGTTATCCCCGGTGTCCTGGGGCCAATATTTATCCCTCAATCAACATCACTTTAAAAACACATGATCTGGCCATTATCACATTGCTGTTTGTGGGAGCTTGCTGTGTGCAAATTGGCTGCTGTGTTTCCCACATTACACCAGTGACTATACTCCCAAAATTGGCTGTAAAGCGCTTTGGGACTTCCCGAGGTCTTGAAAAGCACTGAGTCATGAATGTGACTGGGGATGGGAAGGTACATATGGACCAGCAGTGTCACAAGTGCACGGCTGGCCGGTCGGAACAGGCTGATGGGTGCCATTGTAAGCAGTCCTGCAAAGCAAATTTTTTTTTAAAACTTGAGAAAACAGAAAGACTTGTAGATGTATCCTTTTGGACTTTTTAATTTAATGATCTTTCCACTCTTTATAATGTCTGTAATCGGTTGCTTGTTCCCTTATTATTTAATGATTCATTTGGCAGATTTGTTGGATGCTAAACAAGCGTTTTTCTGTTTCCCCTTTCTGGATCTGTAGTTCGGTTTGAATTGCTTAAAGCAATATTACGGAGAACAGATTTTAAGGAATTTATTTTGAGATGCTTGTATATTAAAGTCTTGAGTTTCCTGCAGTACACACATGCTGGTAGTGCATCAATGCATGGGCTTTGAAGGCACATACATAAAAAGTTAACCCTTAAACAGGTGGAGGAACTGATGGTGTGGGGTTCGATGCTGGCCTTTCATCTCCGGACCTGGGTTCCGATTCTCCTCCGACTAACGGGATGGAGGTTTCCTCTGCTGATTGTAAGCCTTTAGTTGAAAAGAATTTTCACAGCCTTGATCGAAATTCTGAATAAGCAGGAGCCCCCTGGCAGTAAAAGCACTAAATTAGCAATCTCGTTCGAGCCACAGAATAAATGGCACATTTTGGGCCAGAGTAGAGGAAGCCACCTAACTGTGCTGTAACTTTTATATCCGAGTAAAACGTGAACTGCTTCCGCGGTCAGTCCCTTGGATATAACAGAAGCTCTGCCCACATCTTTCTACCTTTTTTTTTCCATCCTGCAAGACAAGGTGAAGTTTATAATGACTTTGCTTTGCAATGATGTGCTTTAGTTCCCTTGAGATCACACCCTTGGGAATGGTATAGATTGAGCTGCTCGAATGTAATAAACACTATTCATAATGCAGTACTGCAACAGATTTCCTTGGGGAAGAGCGATGTTTCAGGGGGACAATTTGAAGGGAGATGTGTCCTCATCGGTTAACATGTAATATTTAAAATGTCTCCCAGACCCAATTGAATCTAGAAAGAGATTTTATACAATGGTCAACGATTTGACAGAATAGTTCCTGAGGAGTTCAAGGTTGCCTGAAGGTCACTAACGTGTTTGGTCCATCTTATTTTACATGGCTTTCAATATGTTTTTTTTAAACTGAACTAGTTTAGAAAAATACTGCAGATATTGGAATCTGAAATTAAAAACAGAAAATGCTGGAAATACTCAGCGGGTCAGGCAGCATCTGTGGAGAGAGAAACAAGAGTTAACGTTTCAGGT
Source organism: Pristiophorus japonicus (assembly GCF_044704955.1). Taxonomy (NCBI): domain Eukaryota; kingdom Metazoa; phylum Chordata; class Chondrichthyes; family Pristiophoridae; genus Pristiophorus; species Pristiophorus japonicus. The sequence goes on along the minus strand of NC_091993.1, from coordinate 30,790,436 downwards.
CGATGAGTTCTGATGAAGGGTCACCAACCTGAAACATTAACTCTGTTTCTCGCTCCACAGATGCTGCCTGAGCTGCTGAGTGTTTCCAGCATTTTCTAGTTCCTTAAAGTCGTTGGTTTATAATTGTACACCAGGATAGTTTTAAATTTATTTTGATTCCTTAAAAAAACTGCAAGTCGAGACAACTGGATAACAAATGATTGGAATGGAATGAACTGCGATTTGTTAGAATGTGGTAATGGGTTTTAAAAAAACAAATCATGACATCACTGGAGTGTTGGACCAATGGCAGCAGGAGAGTGAGCTCAGTCAAATGATTTCTTGTAAAGAGATTGATTGCGAAGTTAATCTATCCGAAAATGATTAAGCAAAACTTCCGTACTGCTAAAGTGTGGGAGAAAGGGCTCAAAGGATATGTTTGAGGTTACGACAACAACAACTTTGTGTGTGTGTGTGTATATGGCGCCTTTAATGTAGTGAGACGCCCCAAGGCGCTTCACAGGAGTATTACGCAATTAAAAATTTGACACCAAGCTGCATAATTAGAAATTAGCGCAGGTGCTTGGTCAAAGAGGTATGTTTTGAGGAGCGTCTTGAAGGAGGAAAGGGATGTAGAGAGGCGGAGAGGTTTAGGTATAGAGTTCCAGAGCTTGGGGCCCAGGCAACAGAAGGCAGCAGCCACCAATGGTTGAGCGATTATAATCAGGGATGCTCAAGAGGGCAGAATTAGAGGAGTGCCGACATCTCTGGGTGGGGGGGGTGGTGGAGGAGATTACAGAGATAGGGAGGGGGCGAGGCCATGGAGGGTTTGAAAATAAGGATGAGAATTTTGAAATTGAGGCGTTGCTTAACCGGGAGCCAATGTAGGTCAGCGAGCACAGGGGGTGATGGGTGAGTGGGACATGGTACGAGTTAGGACACGGGCAGCCGAATTTTGGATCACTTCTCGTTTATGTAGGGTAGAATGTGGGAGGCCAGCCAGGAGTGCGTTGGAATAGTCGAGGCTAGAGGTAACAGAGGCATGGATGATGGCTTCAGCAGCGGATGACGTGAGGCAGGGGCGGAGATGGGCGATGTTAGAGATGAAAATAGGCAGTCATAGTTATGCTGCGGATATGTGGTCGGAAACTCATTTCAGGGTCAAATATGACACCAAGGTTGTGAACCGTCTGGTTCAGCCTCAGACAGGAGTTGGGGAGAGGGATGGAATCGGTGTCGAGGGAACAGAGGTTAGATAAAGAAGGTTGGGAGGAGACTCGTGTGGAGCATAAACACTGGCATGGACTCTTTGGGCTGAATGGCCTGTTTCTGTGCTGTAGGTGCTTTGTAATACTATCCAATCGACTATCTGTTTTTGGCCATGGACACGACCTGCTTCTATCTGGGCCAAGTCAATGGTCTTGTCAGTGGACCGAATAATTTGCAGACCAGTTTCACTCGCGAAGTGGTGGAAACGTGTGACATGTTAGTTGCTTGTCCCTGGCATTTCCTGCAGCGTCGCACTGAATCACTGCTAATGTCATTGAAGCAATGCTAACAAGGCCCTTACTGAAACCCGTCGTGTTCAAAAGTGATAAAAACTCAACGTTACATTTTGGTAATTGTGCTGCTGTATTCTTTATGCATGCAGCATTCCAGGAATTATTGCCATAGATTGGATAAGTAACATAGAATCAATCTACAACAGAAATTTAATCATCAGGGATTTTGAACCTTTCAGACAACATCATTGAAAATCCTTGGCAGAATTGATAGTTTGCTATTTTTAGTAATTGAGGAAGAGTGTTGTATTGTAAATTTATATTGATCAAGATTTGCATACTTTGGCTATATAACCTAATTGAGTACTCTTTCCTCTCTTGAAAGCTGTTCCACTTGCCTGCAAAAAAGAATGTCGACACAGTCCTGGAAGAGTATGCCAACTACAAAAAGTCGCGTGGGAACACAGACAATAACAAGTGAGTGAATTTCGTTTGCAGTGTGGTATAACTTGCTTTCAAAATAATGCAGTAAACCTATGTCTGGAATTTCCGTCGGGATCTCCTGCCGTGACTTAAGGTGGGACCCCTGGAGAAACAGATAAAAACAGCTGCTTACTCCCTGTCGGCTGGGATTGCCTTTCTGTGGGGAAGCGGGGGGGTCCCTTTCTCCTATATTCATTCAAGATAATGAGAATGGCTTTATTGAAGATCGAAAATAGCTCATGGCAGCCGGAGCTGCTCTGAAATAAATGTACAATACCTGACCTGGGGAGCTTGACATTGGATGTGCATTCTGTGAGATTGTTCCAGACTCCATCACCTCGATGAATGGCTTGGAATTAAAAATCAGCTAACTATCTTGTATAAAAAAAATATCAGAAGTGTTCAATGCAATCACTCCATCGGGTTATCATAGTGGATACTGTTGACGGTGTGATGAACTCCTGACTTGGAATAGTTGACTGATACAATATCGTCCTGCGTGCATTGGCTCAGGTGAGACTATAAAGCATGTCTGAGCAGAAGCAGGGAGAAGGGCAATGGAAGGAGGCTGAAGGGGTGAGCACACACCTTCAATAAAACCGATCTTCAGACACTCGAGGAAATGCAGCAAAGGAGAGAGGGTGAGCGAGACAGTTGGTTGGCCCTGGAGAAAACTACGAGGGTCGATAAGCAGAGGGCACAGAATTACAGTAATTGTCAAAGTCCAGAGGGGAGAAATCTTTTTACAGATGCTGTCAGGACGTTAAAGGCTGGCACACGATCTCCGGATTGTTTTGCTACCTATCTTTATGTGCTTGTACTCGTGCCTTGTTTTATCCCAGTATAAGCTGGGAATAGGATCTGTGCTCGTCACTCAGTGCCTTTTCTTTATCCTTAGGGAATATGCTGTTAACGAAGTAGTTGCAGGAATAAAGGAATATTTCAATGTGATGTTGGGGACGCAACTGCTGTACAAATTTGAGAGACCACAATACGCAGAGATCTTGGCCGACCATCCAGATGCACCCATGTCGCAGATTTATGGAGCGCCACATCTCCTTCGATTGTTCGGTAAGTTCCGTTGATTTTCTGAGCTGGTTTTAGTGCTATGAACAACGACCTTTCCCACTTTCTGCCCTCCCTTCCCCTCCTGAAGATGGTGCCTGTGTGCTGGGTATGGTCGCAGCCCTCTGCTAACACGCCCGAACCTGTCACGCCCGAACCGGTCACATCCTCACTAGAGAACAGGCAGTGAGGATTAGGCTACTGAGTGCGGTTTAGTCTAATCCTGCCCTTATTCAACAAAAGAATCTGCAAGAACTTGCATTTATACGGCACTTTTCACAACCTCAGGACGTCCCAAAGCCCTTTACATCCAATGAAGTATTTTCTGAAGAGAAGGATATGTTGATGGGGTGAGATGAAGTGGAAAGACTTGGATTTATATACCACCTTTCACGGCCACTGGATATCTCAAAGTGCTTTACAGCCAATGAAGTACTTTTGGAGTGTAGTCACTGTTGTAATGTAGGAAAGGCAGCAGCCAATTTGTGCACAGCAAGCTCCCACAAATAACAATGTGATAATGACCAGATAATCTGTTTTAGTGATGTTGATTGAGGGATAAATATTGGCCAGGACACCAGGGATCACTCCCCTGCTCTTCGAAATAGTGCCGTGGGATCTTTTACGTCTACTTGCGAGGGCAGACGGGGCCTCGGTTTAACGTCTCATCCGAAAGGGAGGAGGCTCATGTGGAGCATAATGGCCTGATTCGGTGCTGTAAATACTATATAACGCAACTGCGCTGATCTAATGTCCAGCTTCTCTCTGGCAGTGCGAATAGGAGCAATGTTGGCGTACACACCTCTGGATGAGAAGAGTCTGGCCTTGCTGCTGAATTACTTGCACGATTTCTTAAAGTAAGTTGAATTGTTAAATCCTCAAAGCCGAATGGCCTCCTTCTGAGCTGTAAGTTTCTATGATCACAATAAAGCACAACAGGGTGAGGTAGTCAGTGTGGAGTATCATAGCGGAAAACATTTATTCAAAAAAAATTAAGATTTCTTTATGGACGAGTGGAAATCATGTAAACTTTGAGAAATAAAAGCCGGAAATGCTCAGCGGGTCAGGCAGCATCTGTGGAGAGGGAAAGAGTTAATGGCCCAGAAATTGCAGTTGGATGCTTCCTGCGGGCGGATGCCTCCGACCAACATTTTTTTTTACGAAAGTACCTAGTGGTCCCGGAGGAACGTATACTTGCAGTCCGAGGCCTCGATGCACAGCCCAGCATACGGGCTCACACATTCCAGGAATGTTAGCGCGACCTGGGATCACGTGGGCCTGGATATGAAGTATTCTCATTGATAGTTATGGTGAGTTCTGTGTATGACCTCCCATTACTATCAAAGCACAGGGACACAGCACAATAAATTTTTTTAAATCTCGCATATTTAAAATTAACTGAAATTGAATGTTTGTTTAGTTTTTTTACTGTTTTAATAGGGGTAAAAATTAACTTGCCATAATGGACAGGGTTCTTAATATAAAAATTTGTGATAAAATTTAATTTTTCTATGTTTTTAAAATACTGGTAAAAGTAGGCTTATATGTACGCCTGCATTTACCAGGCGTGTTACCAAGACATTGCAAGTTCACAAACTTCAAGCCTTTGTTAACAAAACAAATCCGGTTTTCCCCTTGCAATCCTCGATGTGGTGAGAGAGTGGATTGAAACGGTTAAGTGTTTATGGATTGAATCAAAATTTCCCAGGAACTTGTGCGGTAGAAAATAGATTTTATTTTAATGTTGCAAATGTATTCAAAGTGTGCCATGCAGCAATTTAAATCTGAATGGTTTTTAATGAGCATCGGGAGGGCAGGAGAGCTTGCGTTGATGGATTAACACCCAGTTGAAAATGTTATGCAAGATCAGTATGGTACTCTGTTGAATTTTCTTTTCCTATTATTTAATTTCCTTATAGTCTGGAGTTCAGAAGCCCCTTTCATACAGATCCCCCGAGGTTAGCGCTATTCAAAGAAAGGCATTTAACAAAATCTGAGGGAATTATCAATTATAGTTCTTTAAAAAGGCTGATCGGTTGTGCACTTATTGGAGTTGTAGTACCTTCTGTTTCATAGGAACAGGAGGAGGCCATTTCAGCCCCTCGAGCCTGTTCCGCTATTTAGTTAGATCATGGCTGACTCGTATTTTAACTCCATTTACCCGCCTTGATTACGTAAGCCTATCAGAAATCTTCTCAGTTTTGACATTTTCAATTGACCCCCCCACAAGCCTCAACAGCTCTTTGGGGGAGGAGAGGGGCAGATTTCCTCTATCTGTGGCGAGTTTCACACAGACATTGCAGCCTGAATCTGGAGGCAGTCTGGGCCTTAAACGCCCAATTTATGCTATGCAGGTTTAGCATAGCTTAGACCGCTTTGCACAGGCTCTACACTTAGTGTGTGCACGGATCCTAGAATTACGTGTTATAAGCCCTTTGAGTATTCGTAATGAACAGCAACTAAAGAAATGATTCTAACACAATTAAAGGCACACTTACAACTGTACTTTGCAGTTATGAGTCTTTGCTGTTGGAATGAGCCTCTGTACCGTTGTCTTGGGACTGGGAATTGTAGTCTTTATGAATGGATTGGTTTGCCCAGGCCAAACATTCAGTACTTGGCTGCGGTGATGGTTGGCTATTCTTATGAGCCCTTCATTTGAATAACAACCGTGTAACTTTTTCCCAGATTATTAATCCTTGTAAGACTAACATAGAGCAACGAAGTGTATAGCTGAAGTTATCTCCATTCATCGTCATCATAGGCAGTCGCTTGTATCGAGGATGACTTGCTTCCACGCCAAAAAGGGATGAGTTCACAGGTGTTTCAATGAAGGACCTGATATTCCAGATCCCGAACTACATGTTGAAGGGTGGAAGATGCCTGTGCGTGGATTTTTTTAACGTGGGGTGGCCGTTGCACACCAGCCACCACACGGGCTTGACCGAGCTAGGTCTTGGTCCAGTGGCAAGGATTACCCAAGACTAACTGGAGACCAGCTCTGTTGCATGGACCTAGTGCGCGCACATATCGCAGTGTGGGCTGGCCCGTGCTGCCTCTGGGCCCTCGCCTCTTCTGGGCCCCAGATTCACGCCTCTCTCGGGCCCCGGTCACTTTCTTCCATGGCTCCTTCGCCCCTCCTGCTGTGCCTGCCCGCACTGCAATCAGTGACCTGGCTTTGTAGCTGTCTCCCTCCTGCAGCAGCACGCGCTGCTCCCTGCAGTGGTATGCCATTGCATGCTGCTAGGATAGGATCATAGAATGATACAGCACAGAAGGAGGCTTTTCGGCCTGTCGTGACCGTGTCGGCTCTTTGAAAGAGCGATCCAATTAGTCTCACTCGCCTGCTCTTTCTCCATAGCCCTGCAAACCTTTCCCCTTCAATTATTTGTCCATTTCCCTTTTGAAGGTTAATTGAATCTGCTTCCACTGCCCTTTCAGGCAATGCATTCCAGATCTTAACAACTCACTGCGTAATTTGTTTTTCCCTCCTGTTTCAGGTTCTTTTTCTAATTACCTTAAATCTGTGTCCTCTGGTTATCGACCCTTCTCCCACTATAAATGAGAATATTTGAATGGAATTTAAAAATGTGGATCCAGGGCAAGAAACTACTGGTATTATTTATCAGTAAACTACCAATCTAGCTTGGATAGAGGTTGGAAATGACGATGTTCAGTGGAATGATGGGTGGTACTTTGTGGACAGTGTAATAGGTTTTACTCTGCATCTAACACACTGTGTCTAGCCTGTGAGTGCTGCGAATTTGGCTTGGTACAGTTCAGTAACAATACATGAGTGATTGAGCTGTGGACTGACGCTGTTGGAAACTGGTTTGCGAATTCGTGAAGGTCATCTCCATGCCCCCACAACCCCTCAGCTAGAGAAGATGGTCGTCTTTCTCATTGGTCTGCCTTGAATTCGAGCAAAGTCCCTGGAGCTTAAGGGCAGTGTTTATTTGCTATTGCCCCATGTAACTGCACACAAAGTGGAAAAGGAAGCTGTGGGGAGGACGTAAATAAACTGCAAAGGGATATGGACTGCTTAAGTGATTAGGCAAGAAGGTGGCAGATGGAGTATAATGTGGGGAAGTGTAAAATATCCACTTTGGTAGGAAGAATGAAACAGCAGAATGCATTTTTAAAGGTGAGAGATTGGGAAATGTTGGTGTTCAGAGGGACCTGACTGAAATTGCTTGCTGTACATGCAGGTACAGCAAGCAATTGGGAATACAAATGGTTGGAGTATAAGAGTAAGGAAGTCTTGCTCCAATTATATTGGGCTCTGGTGAGACCACACCTGGAGTACTGTGCACAGTTTTGGTCTCCTTAACTAAGGATGGATATACTTGCCTTGGAGGGGGTGCAACACAGGTTCACTAGATTGATTCCTGGGATTAGAAGGCTGTCCTATAAGGAGAGATTAAGTAGAATGGGCCTATATTCTCTGAAGTTTAGAAGAATTGAGAGGTGATCTCATTGAAATGTATAAAGTTCTTAGAGGGCTTGACAGTGTGTAGATGCTGAGAGGCTCTTTCCCTGGTCTTACTGAGTGGTGGAGCAGACTTGAAGGACCTTGTGGCATATTCCTCTTATTTCTTATGTTCACTTAAGTCCTAATGCGTATCTTGGAACATTTTCCTAGGCTCTCCGTGATGATTGTGTCCTTGGCATTGAGACCGAGTTTGCTTTGATACTTGAATTTCCAAAGAAAGACTTTATCATTGAATGCGGAGAGGGCAAACTAGGGTGTCACTAACCATCTCGGTAACTATCTTCGTGTTTGATTGCTGTGTTTCAGGTTTGTTTTAACTCTATAATTTCTTTCCCCCCAACCCCCCTTCAGATACTTGGTGAAGAATGCTTCGAGTCTCTTCAGTCCAAGTGATTACGAAGTTGCACCACCGGAATATCATCGGAAAGCCGTGTGACTTTGGTAGCTGTGAAATGCCTTTATCCTTTGGTTATTGCCATTTTATTTTTTGATTTATTTTCCCACATACGCAACTTTTTTTTGTACAGGTTATCTTCCGAACCACTCCACATCAATGCACTCCGTGCCCATGGTACCTGTAGCAATGAAGTTCCAAGTGTCATTTGTAAGCCGTTTTAGTGGACTTTGGCATTGACGGTTATTCATTCCACTGGTGAATTTCTCTGGGGGAAAATGTCAACGTAGATTAAACCAAATACATTTTTGTCGTCTTCGTTCTTGAATCTTCCAATTTTTTTTTTTTAAACAAACTTTTAACGAATACAACTTTCCGATCATGATTCTCCTGTAGTCATCCAATTTCTGCTTCTCGATGTTTTGGATGCCATGACCCTAGTTTTGGCTGGTGAACGCGAGTTCCTTGATAACCAAAAACATCTTTGTGACATTTTTCAGCTCTTGATTGTATAAGAAGCTGGGTTTTAATGTACTTTGTGCTGCATGTGTGGATTTTTAATCCTGTTTGTGGAAAATGCACTTAACAGTTTGGATTTTTTGGGGGGTTTAAAAACTCACAACTGAGTGCTTGTTGCTGAGAGGGGAAAAACTGTTCCATTCTCCAACACTGACCTCCTTCATCCCTGAGGAGGAGGAACATTACTGTAAAAGTGAACTTTTGAAGAAAAAGGCGATTGAATTATTTTGGCAGGAAAGAAGAGAGACTGGAGTTTAAACATTGTGTTGCTTTCTCTCCTCCCTTTTCTTCCTCCTCTCCTGAAGGTGCTGACTCACACTGGGGAGGTAACGTTCCACCGGTTTGAGCATCCTTCTCCGATAGCCATTCTTCATATGTCAACGATATCATGCGTACACATGTCGAGGTTTGAAGTCATTGAACAGTGATCAAGTGAGAGCCCAGGCTGACTGTTCTGCTGTGGCTGCGTGGGTTGAAGCTAGTTAGTCCAAGACTGGGAATCAACCTTGTCTGTGTGGGTCAGTCAGTACTACACTTGGTAAGTCTGCGTAACCCACTAGCCCATCGGGGAAAGGGCCATCAATTGTATCCTCAAACTTTGTACAAAGCTTTTTTTTTGTGTTGAAACTTTTGCTGGTTAATCAGAGCTTACTTTGCTGAAAGTCGCTCACCAGGCCACCGGGACGCAGACTGCTGCTGGAGCTCCACACCAACTTGCACAGAGGGACTGCAGTGAATCACAAAAGAAGTGTCAAAAGCCTGTGCATGGCGGTGGTGGGGTGGGGGGGGGGGGGGGGTGGGGTGGAGGTAGGATGCCCAACAGTTGTACTATTCGAGAACCAATGCCGCTCCTGCATGAATCGTGCGTAGAAAAACCCTCGTGGTCAATGGTGACCAGAGTGCAATCCCCTGGGAAGGAAGTCACAGGCGGTTCAACTGGAAACAAATCCTGTCAGCCCTGGTTCAGTTTGGCCTTGTTGCAGGGAACAGGGGTTGTCGGTTTGCTACACGTTCCAGTAAAGTGATCTTTTTTGGGGCGGTCAGTCTTGCAAAAGGCGCAGAGCTATGTAAAATAAAAATCAACCTTCTGTTTTTGTAGATTGTCTTATCTGCATTTGTATTTGATAATGTTGTACAATATTCAAAATTGTGTTAATTTTTTTTTACAATCTGCTGTGTTACAAATGATCCCGTGGACATCTCCCAGTCTTGTTTTTTGTGCGTTGAAGGCTATGATGGGCAATGCTGAGAACTGTAAATGGGAGGTCCAGTTCGATGCTCAACTTCAACATGTATCAGGACTTGGTGAGAATCGTCTGCTGTATGTGTAAAAAAAATCACATCCTTTTGTTTATATATTCCAGTAAAATCTTTTTATGAGAACGATGTTTTGTTTCATGACTGCTCTTTGTGGCTAATTAGGGCAAAACCTTCTAAAGTTGTTCGCTAAGTATTCGTAAGAACATAAGAAATAGGAGCAGGAGTTTGCCGTACGGCCCCTCGAGCCTGCTCCGCCATTCAATAAAATCATGGCTGATTTTCTACTTCAACTCCACTTTCCCGCCCGGTCCCCATATCCCTTGTTTCTCCAAGTCCAAAAATATACGATCTCTTTCTTGAATATACTCAATGACCTGAGATGCCAAAGCCCTCTGGGGTAGAGAATTCCAAAGATTCACCACCTCTGAGTGAAGAAATTTCTCCTCCTCTCAGTCCGAAATGGCCACCCCCTTTATCCTGAGACTATGACCCCTATATAATCGGCTTTTGTGAACGTGCATCTTTACTGAGCTTCACAGTGATTAGGTACAAGGGCAGCTATAGCGACCTCCTTTGAGTTTTACATTGTTGGGGCCCAAATGTACACGGTGTATTGTAGAAATGCGCACCCACAGGCTAATGTGCTGCAGATGGATTATAAAATGCAATCACTTAATCCTTGAAACTTGATGCTTGTTCAAGGATGAATAAATGGAACAGTCATCTTGCACTGAAAAGGGCACCTATAAATGCTCATAAAGAAACAAAATCAGGAACAAATAGGCATCTGTACAAGCCACCTGGCCTGTAATTTGAGATTGAGGGGTTTCAGGCATGAAAGCTTTTCAGTTTGTCAATTTACTATCTGTAGTAGAGTATTTACATTGTGAGGACAGACTTAAGTAAATGAAAATGCCGTTTTGATTCTTGTGGTTCAATCTGATGTAAATGCATCTTAATTTGTTATTGAAACGTGAAAGATTCTGGGGGGCTTTGACAGGGTAGGTGCAGAGAGGATGTTTCCCCTCGTGGGGGAATCTAGAACGAGGGGGCATAGTTTCAGAATAAAGGGTTGCCCATTTAAAATGGAGATGAGGTGGAATTTCTTCTGAGGGTCATGAATCTGTGGAATTCTCTGTCCCAGAGAGCTCTGGAGGCTGGTCATTGAATATATTTATGGTGGAGATGGACAGATTTTTGAACGATAAGGGAGTCAAAGGTTATGGGGAGCGGGCAGGGAAGTGGAGTTGAGGCCAAGATCAGATCAGCCATGCTATGTTATGTTCCTTATTCCACATCAACATTTTCAACAAAGACCTACCACTGGATGTTAGAAGCCTATGTATGTAAAAGAAAGACTTACATTTCTATAGTGCCTTTCACCACCTCGGGATGTCCCAAAGCGCTTTGCAGCCAATGAAGTAATGATCTTTTATGTCACCTGAGAGAGTAAACGGGGCCTCAGTTTAATGTCTAATCCGAAAGGCGACAGTGCAGCACTCCCTCAGCACTGCACTGGGAGTGTCAGCCTAGATTTGGGTGCTCAAGTCTCAAGTGGGAATTGACTCCGAGGCGAGAGTGCGACCCACTCACAGCCTAGGCTGATAATCCAGTGCTGTACTGAGGAGGTAACCGATCCAATGGCACTTGTGAAAGAAGAGCAGGGAAGTTCCTGGCCCAAGACCGCCCTAAGGGGAGGAAGTGCATCTGGGAGGGCACTGAGCACCTCAAGTCTCATCGCCGAGAGCATGCAGAAATCAAGTGCAGGCAACGGAAAGAGCGTGTGGCAAATCAGACTCCCCACCCACCCTTTCCCTCAACGACTGTCCCACCTGTGACAGAGACTGTAATTCCCATATTGGACTGTACCGTCACCTGAGAACTCACTTTGAGTGGAAACGAGTCTTCCTCGATTCCGAGGGACTGATGATGATGATGATGATCTGCTTTCCTGCCTGATCCCCATATCCCTTGATTCCCTTACAATCCAAAAATCTATCATAGAATCATAGAAATTTACAGCATCGTGTCCACACCGGCGATCTGCCTTGAATATACTCAACGACTGAGCCTCCACAGCCCTCTGGGGTAGAGAATTCCAAAGATTCACCACCCTCTGAGTGAATAAATTTCTCCTCATCTCAGTCCTAAATGGCCGACCCCTTATTCTGAGACTGTGACCCCTGGTTCTAGACTCCCAGCCCGGAAGGAACATCCTCCCTGTCGAGCCCTGCAAGAATTTTGTATGTTTCAATGAGATCACCTCTCATTCTTTAAACCCTAGAGAATATAGGTCTAGTCTACTCAATCTGTCCTCATAGGACAATCCCCCCATCCCAGGAATCAGTCTGGTGTGTATATGTAATGCAGGGGAGAGTGGGGGGGAAGGGGAGCAGGAAGGAGGAATCCTTTAGTATATCGAAATTACAAGTCCTTTATGCTACAGGGAATGTGAGCAAAATTAAATTCTGCTTTACTCGGGGGTGGGGTGGGGGGCGGAAACAGCAGTGGAATTGTCCTGTGAGGATAGGAAAAAATTAATTTGTGACTCCTTCAAATCACTAAGGATGGGCATGCATCGATTATTAAATAGAATAAATTGGTTGGCATTAAACCCAACAATTACAGTGAGACTCTGAAACCACGGACATTTGCAAATTCTGCAGCACGAACCACCGTCAGCGCACCCAGCTTTTTTACAACTTAAAACAACACCAACTTGTATTTGTATAGCGCCTTTAATGTAGTAAAATGTCCCACGGCGTATTATAAGACAAAACAATTAAATGTGACACCAAGCCCCATGAGAAGAAATTACGGCAGATGACCAAAAGCTCGGTCAAAGAGACAGATTTTAAGGAGTGTCTTAAAGGAGAAAAGAGAGCTTTAGGGAGGGAGTTCCAGAGCTTGGGGCCCAGGCAGCTGAAGGCACGGCCACAGATGGTGGAGCGATTATAATCAGGGATCCTCAGGAGGGCAGAATTAGAGGAGCGCAGACATCTTTTGCGGGGTGGGGGGGTTGTGGGGCTGGAGGAGATTAGAGATAGGGAGGGGCGAGGCCATGGAGGGATTTGTAAACCAGGATGAGAATTTTGAAAGTGACTGATTTTGAAATGAGAATTTTGAAACACGCAGGTCAACACGAGGTAGCAGTGAGATTTGTGAAAGGAACGGCTTTTGTGGAATGGGGTGGGTGCTCTTTGCTCAGCATGCACAGCGGCAGAGAAACCGCTCTATCTCTGGGATTGAATGCTTGCACAGCTCTGTCCCACATTGAGGGGGGAATAAATGGTGAATTTCTCTTTGCCTCGTGCTTTACGAGTTGTATTGGCAGAGGCCTGGATGCTCATCACCTCTGATTGCTCGGCTGGGGGGGATGGAGCATTGCATGAGACGATCAAAAAGAATGGTAAAGAACTTAAAATGGGAGGGGTCCGTCACCACCAAATTCTCCCTTGTTCTGAAGCTGCTGACCCACCTGCTCCTTGTTGGGTTGCCCACGTGGCCATTTCTCCTGCAACCTCATGGGTGTGGGCAGGCTACTCGTTCATGCTGGGCATCATAGCTAACCTCCCCTCACCCAAGCTCCGCACACATTGACTTTCTAGTAGGAGTTTCTGGATAATGGCCAGGATTGGAATTTCTGACCAGTTTTCCCATTGGTGTCAGCCATGGGTCAGTGGGCAGCACGCTTGCCTCTGAGTCAGAAGGTTGTGGGTTCAAGCCCCACTCCACAGATGTGAATCCAGGCTGACACTCCCAGTGCCATTACTGAGGGAGATGCCGTCTTTCAGATGAGACGTTAAACCAACTGCCCTCCAAGGTGGACGTAAAAAAAAAAAATCTCACGGCACTGTATCGAAGAAGAGCAGGCCAGTGTTTATCCTGCAACTAACGACGCAAAAACATTGCTGTTTGTGGGAGCTTGCTGTGTGCAAATTGGCTGCTGTGTTTCTTACATTACAACAATGACTACAGTTCAAATAAAAAGTACTTAATTGGCTGTAAAGTGTTTTGGGACGTACTGAACATAAGAAATAGGAGCAGGAGTAGGCCATTTGGCCCCTCGAGCCTGCTCTGCCATTCAATAAGATCGTGGCTGATCTGATCCATGGACTCAGCTCCACTTCCCTGCCCGCTCCCCACAACCCTCTATTCCCTTAATCACTCAAAAATCTATTTCCGCCTTAAATATATTCAATGACCCAGCTTCCACAGCTCTCTGGGGCAGAGAATTCCATAAATTTACAACCCTCAGAGGAAATTTCTCTTCATCTCAGTTTTAAATGGACGTCCCCTTATTCTGAGACTATGTCCCCTAGTTTTAGTTTCCCCTATGAGTGGAACTATCCTCTCTGTATGTATCCACCTTGTCGAACCCCCTCATTATCTTATGTTTCGATAAGATCACCTCTCATTCTTCTGAAGTTGTGAAAGGTGCTATATAAATGCATGTCCGTCATCTTGTATATCCGTTGTAGCTCCCCTCACACTACTTCCACCCATTTAGCACAGACCAGGGATCAAATCTTTGCAGTGCACTTCCTAATCGAGAAAGAGAAATGTTTATTTTGGAACAAATTATGGCAGCAGTGGTTAAGAGCGGTTTGTAATACTGAATCATATTTGGAGCCTGTAGATGTTTCATCCATTTCACATGCACCTTCTCCAAATGGGGAAAACTATTAAACTGATTGAAATTGATTCCGCAGGCAAATTCAGAAGGACACAGCATTATCCTGCAGACAAGAACTTAGCTTCAAAATCAATGTTGTTCACACTAATAGGAATACAGATCAATGCACTTTAATAAGAGGTCGGGGCCTAGACGGCATGCAAATGAAGATGGTTTCTCAAGCCTCCCAAACACCAACCAATAATGGACGGCTTCACCCACTGAGTAGCTGATTGATCGGAAAGTTCCCGGCTTCTATCCTTTGGCTTTGATGGTGTCGCTAATCTCACCAAATGGGAGGAAAGGGCACTGAGTTCTTCTGGTTTAGGGGGAGGAGAATTGGAGAGGAAAATTGGCCCGGCTTCCTGCTCGTTTCTGCTATCCAACTGCTCCTCCAGCTCAACAACCTTCCGAGATCTCTGCATTCCTCCAATCCCTGATTTTAATCGCTCCACCATCGCCGCCATGCCCTTAGCTGCCTGGGCCCCAAGCTCTGGAATTCCCTCCCTAAACCTCTCTGCCTCTCTACCCCTCCTCCTCTAAGATGCTCCTTAAAACCTACTTCTTGTGGCCAATCTTTTGTTCACCTGACCCAATATCTCCTTACATGGCTCGATGTCAAGTTTTGTTTCATAATCGGTCCTTTGTGCTTTGGGACGTTTTACTGCGTTACAGGTGCTGTAGAAATGCAAGATATTGCTGAAAGTATGGAAATCAGTTGGGGACAGATTTGGCCTAAGCTGCGATTGTGAAACTGGCCCCATAGTCATGGCCAGTGATTGATTGGTGATGGAATATGTCAAACCTTGTTTGTGTTCGGGATATTCCTTTGCCATCTCATTCCACAACCTGTTCATTTACCATAATAACTGAAACTGGCAAATTTGGGGCCATTGGTGACAGAATAAGTCACATTTGAGCAGCAGGATTTTAATGTTTTTTCTTCTTGGAGATTGCAATTTGTTGATTTCGTCCATTTTTCCATAGTGGCCTTATCTGTTGTTTGCAGAGATTTTTTTTTTGTACTCTAATGTTAATCAGGTGTATGGTCCCTGAATCAGTCACAGTCTGTTTCTATTATGTGGAACTCGAGTGCTTTGAAAAGAAATTCTTTGATTTATATAGCGCCTTTCACGACCACCGGCCATCTCAAAGCATTTTACAGCCAATGAAATACTTTTGGAGTGTAGTCACTGTTATAATGTGGGAAACGCGGCAGCCACTTTGCGCACAGCAAGCTCCCACAAACAGCAGTGTGATAATGACCAAATAATGTGCTTTTTTGTTATGTTGATTGAGGGATAAATATTGGCCTCGGGACACTGGGGAGAACTTCCCCACTATTCTTTGAAATAGTGCCGTGGGATCTTTTACATCCACCTGAGAGAGCAGACGGGGCCTCGGTTTAACGTTTCATCTGAAAGATAGTGCAGCACTCCCTCGGCGTTACATTTCAGTGTCAGGCAAGACTGTTTGTGCTCAAGTCTCTGGAGTTGGACTTGAATCATCAGCCTTCTGACTCAGAGGCTAGTGTGCTGCTCACTGAGCCACGAATTACACCTGAGGAAGGGTGGGTACACAAGAGATTTTAGTGTTCTTCAAAAGAGTGCAATGGGATTTTTAGCTTCCACCTGCACTACCAAAACATACAGTTTAACGTCTCACATGAAATACAGCACCCCTGTGAATGCAGCACTCCGTCAGTATTTGGGCTGAGTGTAGTTATTCCGATATCTAGGACAAGGGGCTGCAGGTAAATAAGAGAACCAAATCCCTGGAGTGGGCCTTGAACCCACAACCTTCTGACTCAGGCTGCCCACTGAGCCACGGTTGACACAGTTGAAGTTATTTGGGGATTTGAGCAGACAGGTGGCAGGTGAAATTCAATGTAGGGAAATGGAAAGTGCTTCACATCTGGAACGAAAATTCAGGAAGGGACTATTATTCAAATGGAAAGACAGCAATGTGCACGGAAAATTAAAGATCTGGGGAATCCTGATTGACAATAAAAAAAATTATTTCAAAATATACTTTATTCATATAAAAAATTTGCACAATACATTCAAAAGTAGTTCAGTACATTTGGGTGCGGTCAGCAATTCCATACATTACATTTGGATGCTGACCGCAGTTCCGTTCAATACATTTCTTTACTTTACATTTCAAGGTACAATTCAAACAATCCAGGATACATTGTAGTACGTTCATCAAGTTACATTACATGTGTCACTATACGGTGTACAGTGAGGGTACAGTTACATTTCTTTGCAACATACATTACTAAACAGAATTTGCATTATACATGGCACTGCATAAGTTTTTTCAGATCACGGTGCTCTATGTATACAAAGGGTTTACCATTGCAGCCCGAGGGGAGTTTTATACTGATTCCAGCCCCTGGGTTTACCGTGGCGGAAGGGCTTTAAACTGTGCCTCTTCCCCACCGTGCCTTTGCGGCGACTAAGCGTCCCTCAGCACGTAGTCCTGGATCTTGGATTGCGCCAGTCTGCAACACGCAGACGTGGACATCTTGCTTTGGAAGATCAACAAGTTTCGGCAAGACCAAAGAGCGTCTTTGACCGAGTTGATGGCCCTCCAGCAGCAGGTGATGTCTGTCTCGGTGTGTGTCCCTGGGAACAGCCCGTAGTGCACAGAGTCCTGTGTTACGGAGCTGCTTGGCATGAACCTCGACTGCAACCACTGCATTTCCATCCAGACCTGCCTTGCGAAGGCGCAATCCTGAAGGAGATGGGTGATAGTCTCGTCCGCCCCGCAGCCGACTCGGGAGCACTGTGCCGTGTTGCTGAGATGTCGGCTGTGCATGAACGCTCTGACGGGAAAGGCCCTCCTCACCGCCAACCAAGCTACATCTTGGTGCTTGTTTTTTTTAATTTCAAAATATACTTTATTCATATAAAAATTTGTACAGTACATTCAAAAGCAGTTCAGTACATTTAGCTGCGGTCAGCAATCCCATACACTACATTGGGGTGCTGACGGCAGTTCCGTTCGATACATTTCCTTGCTTTTCAGTTCAAGTACAATTCGGTACAATACGGGATACAT
This sequence comes from Pristiophorus japonicus, assembly GCF_044704955.1. Classification (NCBI taxonomy): domain Eukaryota; kingdom Metazoa; phylum Chordata; class Chondrichthyes; family Pristiophoridae; genus Pristiophorus; species Pristiophorus japonicus. Next base: position 30,773,001 of record NC_091993.1, on the reverse strand, counting down.
TGTAGTACATTCGACAAATTACTTTTCATGTGTCACTATACAGTACACGGAATGGGTGACGGTACATTTACATTTTTTTCTTTTCAACGTGCATTACGAAACAGACCTTACATTGTACATGGCACTACATAGGTGTTTACAGATCATGGTGCTCCATGTACACAAAAAAGAAGTTACAAGTACGGCCCGAGGGGAGTTTTGTACTGATTCCTGCCCCCGGGTTTACCGTGGCAGAAGGGCTTTAAACTGTGGCCCTTCCCCACCGTGCCTTTGCGGCAACTGCACCAATTTTTAGTGCGTCCCTCAGCACGTAATCCTGGATCTTGGATTGCGCCAGTCTGCAACACGCAGCCGTGGACATCTCCTTGCTCTGGAAGACCAGCAAGTTTCGGCAAGACCAAAGAGCGTCTTTGACCGAGTTGATGACCCTCCAGCAGCAGGTGATGTCTGTCTCAGTGTGTGACCCTGGGAACAGCCCGTAGAGCACAGAGTCCTGTGTTACGGAGCTGCTTGGGATGAACCTCGACAGCAACCACTGCATCTCTTTCCAAACCTGCCTTGCGAAGGCGCAATCCTGAAGGAGATGGGTGACAGTCTCGTCCGCCACACTTGGTGCTTGTGTGACAGCTCTGGCGATGAGACGTTCTGCCAAACGAGTTCGATAGTCTGCTTGGGGAACCACCCAACAGGGTCCACCCTCTCCTTTCGTAGGGCGTCCAGGACGTTACGTGCTGACCACTGTTTTATGTCCTTGTGGTCAAAGGGGTTTTTTGTGAAAAACTTTTCCACGAAGGACAGGTGGGCAGGCATGGTCCAGCTGGTGGGGGCGTTTCGCGGCAGCGTGGCCAGGCCCACCCTTCGCAACAAAGGGGACAGGTAGAACCTCAGCACGTAGTGACACTTGGTGTTTGCGTACCGGGGGTCTGTGCACAACTTGATGTAGCCGCACACAAAGGTGGCCATCAGGATGAGGGCCACGTTCGGAACATCCTTTCCTCCACTGTCCAGAGATTTGTACATTGTGTCTCTGCGGACACGGTCCATTTTGGACCTCCAGACAAAGTGGAAGACGGCCCGGGTAACTGCCACAGCACAGGAGCGAGAGATGGGCCAGACCTGTGCCACGTGTAGCAACCCCGAGAGCACCTCACTCCTGATGACCAGGTTCTTTCCTGCCATGGAGAGGAAGCGCAGTTTTTGCTTCTCTTTGGCGATACGCTCTTCCCAGTTTTTGGCGTACATCCCGTCCGCTCCGAACCATATTCCCAACACCACACATAAATTGAAGCTATCGCAACAATGCTCGGTGGCAGTGAGTGAAGCAAATCAGATGTTGGGAGGTGTTAAAGGTCCATACTGAGCTGCTACAGAAAGGTAACCCTGCCACTTTATAAATCATAGCTGTGACCAGCCTTAGAATATCGCGTACAGTTCTGGGTACCGCAGTGCTGAAAAGTTTATTGCTGCTATTAATAAGCTACAAAAGGGAGCAGCCACAATGATTGAGGGGATGGTGGAATTGGATTATGAGTAATGATTATGTAGAGTGGGCACATTCTCACTGGAAATGAGAAGGCTGAGTGGTGAGGTGATTGCTGCGTTTAGGATTCTAAAGGAACTGGATAATGTCAACCGTGTCCAGGACAGTAGAACCAGGGGACACGGATGGGGGAGATCTGCAAAGGTGCCCTGGGGAGAAGGTGGAAGCAGTTAGTATTGATTCTTTCAAATTCAAATTGGATGGGTTTCTTTCAGAAAATAACATTTTGGGATCCAGTATACGAGTAATTTGAGACGTGATTTACATCTGGGTCCGTTGTTAACACATTGATAGAGATTGATTGGCCCGGTTTGTCTGCAACCCCATTATCATTGGATCGTGCAACTACCAGGATGGTAGAAGGCGAACTAGATGGAACACGGTCTTTTTACAATTCCTATTCTTTGCAGATTAACGCAGTGTTGAGAGAGGTTTTGCTACCCGAGGCGGAACAAATGGGCACATTATTAGAAAGTAATGTATATCCTGGGGATCACAGCATAAAGCTCTCCAGAAACGTAGGTGATTAGACTGCAATTGGAATCATCACTTTTAATTATACCCTGTCTGTATCACTGCATGCTCTGTCTGTGTCACTGCATGCTCTGTCTGTGTCACTGCATGCCCTGTCTGTGTCACTGCATGCTCTGTCTGTGTCACTGCATGCTCTGTCTGCCACTGCATGCCCTGTCTGTGTCACTGCATGCTCCATCTGTCACTGCATGCTCCGTCTGTGTCACTGCATGCCCTGTCTCTGTCACTGCATGCCCTGTCTCTGTCACTGCATGCCCTGTCTGTGTCACTGCATGCTCTGTCTGTCACTGCATGCTCCGTCTGTGTCACTGCATGCTCTGTCTGTGTCACTGCATGCTCTGTCTGTCACTGCATGCTCCGTCTGTGTCACTGCATGCCCTGTCTCTGTCACTGCATGCCCTGTCTCTGTCACTGCATGCTCTGTCTGTGTCACTGCATGCTCTGTCTGTCACTGCATGCTCCGTCTGTGTCACTGCATGCCCTGTCTCTGTCACTGCATGCCCTGTCTCTGTCACTGCATGCTCCGTCTGTGTCACTGCATGCCCTGTCTCTGTCACTGCATGCTCTGTCTGTCACTGCATGCTCCGTCTGTGTCACTGCATGCTCCGTCTGTCACTGCATGCTCCATCTGTGTCACTGCATGCTCTGTCTGTCACTGCATGCTCCGTCTGTGTCACTGTATGCCCTGTCTGTGTCACTGCATGCCCTGTCTCTGTCACTGCATGCTCTGTCTGTGTCACTGCATGCCCTGTCTCTCTCACTGCATGCTCCGTCTGTGTCACTGCATGCTCTGTCTGTGTCACTGCATGCCCTGTCTGTGTCACTGCATGCCCTGTCTGTGTCACTGCATACTCTGTCTGTGTCACTGCATGCTCTGTCTGTGTCACTGCATGCTCTGTCTGTGTCACTGCATGCCCTGTTTCTGTCACTGCATGCCCTGTCTGTCACTGCATGGCCTGTCTCTGTCACTGCATGCTCTGTCTGTGTCACTGCATACCCTGTCTGTGTCACTGCATGCTCTGTCTGTGTCACTGCATGCTCTGTCTGTCACCCAGAGGGTGATCGGAACTCCGTAATTTAAACAATGATACGAAAGCTGTCTTTCTCACGCACCTCTGCCTCTTTTTGCAACAGATACCGTACAATGCATTAGTTGTCAGTGGGAAAAGTGGTAACCCGCATGAAATTAGACATCACAGACAGGGGGCAGCAAATCACACAGCAAGTACTCAACATTGGCTTCAAACACCAGTGGGGTGAAAGCGTACTAAGAACATACAGAAATAGGAGCAGGAATAGGCCACACGGCCCTGTGTCATTGGAATACGGACACATTGGCATTCAACTGGCTGTTAATATATTAACACTGAAATAGAGGAATGATTTCAATTGATTGTGTTAAAGATTCATTGTATTAATATTTAGGCACTGATTTTACCCAGTAGAGGTTAATTTATTTCTGCTAGTGCCCCGGTTACTGCATGTTTAATTCCTGTTTATGCCATTTTAACACAGTCCTTCACTCACTTATTTTGAACAGCTTAATGACTGCTTTAAAATAGCACAGGCAACAACTTAATGCAAACATATTATGGGCTAGAAATACACCGACTTTGCAACCAGGTTTTTGGTAATATTTCACCATATTTGGCAAAAACCCGGCCGGTGGGAAATTCGATGACGTTTTGTGGCGGTGCTTTCCACGTAGCGCCGGGGAGAGGAGCGCCGCAGTGCAAGACCCGAAATAGCGCTTTCGCCCAAAATTTGGCGCTCTCTGCACCCGTGTTCTGCGCTCAGAATACCGACTGGGTCAAACCTGTCGGTGCAGCCCTGCCAGCAGTGGTAAGTGTGAAGACTTGCAAAAAGATAAGTTAAAGTTTTTATTTTTTAATTCTTTTTCAGTGATTCAATAGATAAGTGTCTTTTAAATGTTTTGTGAATTTTTTTTTCAAATTTATTTTTCGGTGTTTTTCCGCCCTCCCGAGGCCCAACATGCAGCGGTATCAGCCGCGGACTAAAGTTGGCGAGGATCGTGGTTTGCGGCGCGAATCTTGGTGCAATGCCAATTTTTACCACTGCGCAAATTAAAGGTTCATTTTCTGGCCTGATAATGCCAGCAAAGCGATAACGGTAATTTTGGCGAAAAAATTCCATTTTCGTTGAGAATCAAATTTCTAGCCTATTAACTCGCGCACTAAAATAGTCTGCAGGGGCAGTTAAATCCACATGTTTAGGTAAAACTTGCGCATGCATTATTATCTGCAGTGACTAGCCTGTTTAAAATAAATGAGCTAACCAGTGCACAAATGAGCTAAAACCTTCCATATTTGGTGTCAGCTGTGGCTCAGTGGGTGGCACTCTCGCCTCTGAGTCAGAAGGTTGTGGGTTCAAGCCCCACTTCAGAGACTTGAGCACAAAAATCTAGGCGACACTCCCAGTGCAGTGCTGAAGGGAGTGCTGCACTGTCAATGCCGTCTTTCAGGTGGACATAAAAGATCCTATGGCACTATTTGGAAGAAGAGCAGGGGAGTTATCCCCGGTGTCCTGGGGCCAATATTTATCCCTCAATCAACATCACAAAAACAGATGATCTGGTCATTATCACATTGCTGTTTGTGGGAGCTTGCTGTGCGCAAATTGGCTGCCCCGTTTCCCACATTACAACAGTGACTACACTCCAAAAGTAATTCATTGGCTGTAAAGTGCTTTGAGATATTCAGTGGTCATGAAAGGCGCTATATAAATGCAAGTCTTTCGTTACATAAACTTGGCAATCCGACCCTCAAAGCCACTTCGCTCAGTTCTATTTTGCTCTTGTATTTGTTAGGCTTTGGTTGGTCCAGTATGAATTTTGTGGCGGTTTGGAAAAGGCTGTTCTTAAAGCTTTTGCCTCATTGGTGGATACGTCTTAAATCAAAACACCAGGATCTATTAATATCAGCCACTTGAGAGCTGTGCAGATCAGTGGAAACACGGAATTAAAGAGTGGACGTGGCCCCCAAGGGTGAATAGTACACGGACCCCCTGAAAACAAAAAGCTGCAACATGGCGTATGAGAAAACAACAAAGAAATACCCAGGTACACGGTTCTAATTTATTCAAGGAGCTCAGGTGGTTTACCCATAGAGAAGTGCATACCTGGGAGGGATTACAATGCTAGCCTCTGATCAAGGGGTTCTAACTACAGGAATAGTTTATAATGACAGTGAGTGATTTGGCACTATTCGAACAATAGCATGGGGAGTTCTCCTGGTGTCTTGGTCAATATTTATCCCTCAATTAAACATCGCTAAAACAGATTAATTGGTAATTTACCTCATCGCTGTCTGTGGGAGCTTGCTGTGCACAAATTGGTTGCTGCGTTTCCTACATTACAACATTAACCACACTTCCATGAGGAACGGCATCATCACCCTCATCTACAAGCAGAAGGGGGAGAGGGAAGAGATCAAAAATTGGCAGCCCATTTCGCTGCTTAATGTGGATTCTAAAATCCTGTCCAAGGTCATCGTCAAGTCTGCTCTGGAGCTGCTGATCCACCTGGATTAGACCTGCGCTGTCCCTGGCATTAGATCTCTGATAGCCTGGCGCTACTCAGGGATACGATCGCCTCGTGCAGGACAGGAGGGCGGACACCTGCTGAATCAGCTTGGACCAGGAGAAGGCCTTTGACAGGATATCGCACACGTACCTGATGGACATGCTCTCCAAAATGGGGTTTGGGGAGGGAATCTGCAATCGGATCCAGCTGCTCCACACTGACATCAGTAGCAGAGTTCTAATCAACGGCAGGAATTGGAAAGCTTTCAAATCTGGAGTCAGGCAAGGCTGTCCTCTCCTCTGTCTTGTTTGTGTGCTGTATCAAGCCCTTTGCCGAGTCCATCAGGAAGGACACGGGCATTAGAGGGGTGACAATCCCAGGCAGCGGAGGCGCTCAGGTCAAGGCCTCCCTGTACGTGGACCATGCTGCCGTTTTTTGCTCGGATCCGCCCTCAGTCCGCAGATTGCTGAGCATCCGCGACCAGTTTGAACTCCAGAGAATAGGTGTCCATTCTACTCAATCTCTCCTCATAGGACAACCTTCTCATCAATCGCGTGAACCTTTGTTGCACCCTGTCTAAGGCAAATATACCATTCCTTAGGTAAGGAGATCAAAGTGAAGAATTATTGGCCAAAACATTCTCATTTGAATTAACAATTCAAGAGATATTTCCTTCACTGAGATATTAATATGGATAATGTTGTAAACAGCTATACTAATTAGATGTGATTTGTATATGCAAATTAGGCTGATTAGCTAATACAATTCTCTCTAATTGTAAATTATATTGAATCTTTGGGAGTACGTGCTGTTAGGGACAATACATTAATTGATTATGCTGATTAGAAATACATTAAAAATGCAAATGGAGTTGGTTACATAGCAAGCCATCTCTCCATAACTCAAACTGTAACTGGCACAGGAAAGTTTGACAACAACCTTGCATTAGGGAATAGGAAATTGTGATCAGTTATTTTGTTCCCTGTCTCAACCCCAGTTTTTAAATTGAATGCATCTTTCACATATCACTGTCAACGGCAGAACTCTTGTTTAAAGTGAACCCTGGTCTTTACATAAGTGTGGCTGGCAGAGTGTTTCTGTCTGCTCGTTATGCAGCATCAGGAGGAGGCCATTCAGCCCCTCGAGCCTACTCCGCCATTCAGTTAGAACATGGTGGATCTGTGCCTCAACTCCATTTACCCGCCTTCGCTCCGTATGCCTTGGTACCATTGCCCAACCAAAAAAAAATCCATCTCTAATGTATGCACCAGTGAGTATGCTCACAGGTTTGTAGAGCTATTGAGTTGGGAGGGGCTTAGCCAGTCATGTGATGTTCACAAGACTCAATAAAACCCCAGCCAGTTGGGTTCCACGATGAAGGCAGGTGGTTGTGAGCCTGGTGGATGAACTGGTAATGTGTAAAGTGATTGTTAAACCTTTTGCTAATAAACCAACTGGTTCTTAACAGCAATGTGTTGCTATGGATTCTTAAGCAAAGAACCCATGAAGCAAATACATTATAATCTCAATCTTGAAAGATTCAATTGACCTCCAGCATCCACAGCCTTTTTTGGGAGGGGAAAGGGTGGGAGTTCCAGATTTCCACCGCCCTTTGTGTGAAAAAGTGTTTCCTGACATCACCCCTGAACGGCCGGGCTCTAATTTTAAGATTGTGCCTTGATTCCACCCCACCCCCCCCGCTCCGCAACCAGAGGAAATCGTTTCTCTCCCTCTACCCTATCGAATCTTTTTAACATTTTAAACGCTTGATCAGATCACCTCTCAATCTCCTATACTCAAGGGAACAAAAACCAGATTTATGCAACCGAGCTTCATTATTTAACCCTCAAAGCCCTGGTACTCTGGTGAATCTGCGCTGCCCCCTCCCTCCGAGGCCCATATATCCTTCCTGAGCGGCGGTGCCCAGAACTGAACGCAGTGTCTAGATGGGGTGTTTAAAAAACACTTAGCCCTGTGTCGTAAATTGAGTTGGAATACATAACTGCATCGTGAAGCCATCATTGTGTGACTATTCACATTTCTACGGAGACCAGCAGTGCCTTTTCCTGGCGTGCTTTTCAAGTATCAGCCACGGCCCAGTCGCACACTTGACTCTGAATCAGAAGGTCCTGGGTTAAAGTTCCCTTCAGAGACTTGAGCACATAATCTCGGTTGACACTCCCAGTGCAGTACTGAGGGAGAGCTGCACTGTCGGAGGTGCCGTCTTTCGGATGAGATGTTAAACCGAGGCCCTGTTTGCCCTCTCAGGTGGATGTAAAAGATCCCGTGGCACTATTTCGAAGAAGAGCAGGGGAGGTATCACTGGTGTCCTGCCCAATATTTTACATCGGATTACACAGGATATATGGCACAGAAACAGGCCATTCGGCCCAACCAGTCCGTGCCGGCGTTTATGCTCCACTCGAGCCTCCTCCCGTCTTTCAGCATAACCCTCAATTCCCTTCTCCTCCATATACTTGTCCAGCCTCCCCTTAAATGCATCGATACTATTCGCTTCAACCACTCCCTGTGGCAGCGAGTTCCACATTCTCACCCCTCTCTGGGTAAAGTCGTTTTTTCTGAATTCCCGATTGGATTTCTTGGTAACTATCTTATATTGATGACCTCTAGTTATGCTCTTCCCCACAAGTGGAAACATTCTTTCTGTACCCACTCTATCAAAACCTTTCAGAATTTTAAAGACCTCTGTATTAGATCACCCCTCAGCCTTCTTATTTCAAGAGAAAAGAGAGACCCACAAGTTCATCCTTTCCTGATATGTATACCCTCGCATTTCTGGTATCAACCTTATAAATCTTCTCTGCATCCTCTCCAGCGTCTCTTTATCCTTTTTATAATATGGTGACCAGAACTGCAAGCTGTACTCTAAGTGTGGTCTAACCGAGGTTTGATACAGATTTAGCATAACTTCCCTACTTTTCAATTCTATGCCTCTAGAAATAAACCCTAGTGCTTGGTTTGCTTTTTTATGGCCTTGCGTCACAACTTTTAGTGATTTGTGTATTTGTTTCCGAGATCCCTTTGGTCCTCTGCCCCACCCAGACTTGCACCCTCCAAGTAATAAGTGACCTCCCTATTCTTCCTACCAAATGTAATACCTCACATTTATCTGTGTTGAACTTAATTTGCCAATTAATGCCCATTCTGCAAGTTTATTAATGTCGTCCTGCAATATTTATCCCTCAACCAACATCACTGAAACATTATCTGGTCATTATCTCATTGCTGTCTGTGGGAGCTTGTGCGCAGATTGGCTGCCGTGTTTCTCACATATGAAGAATGATCACTTGATTGAGGCTGTTAGTGTCTGTAAAACAACTTCCGAAAGGTGGTGCTTTCAGCAAAGAGATAGGAAAAATTAGGACAGTGAGAGGGAGCGTCATATCCTGTGCCCTTTATTCATTACACCCTGTCCCTGATACAGTACCGTTTTCAGTATTCCCATTTTGTTATTTCAATGCCGTTATTAGCTTCTTCAGAATCTCTAGTCTTCTGTTTAACATTCAGGAGGCTGGAAGCTGATTTCATGCTGACTGAGTTTAATTATGGTGTGTCTCTCAACACTGAAGTTTCAGTAACCTTGACTTGGTTTTGCAATATGTGTTAATATTGTAAAAAAGTTCAGATATGTCTTTGGAGCCAAGGTGGGACTTAATTACCGCACTGGAGACTGAAATCTTATGTCAAGAATGAGCGCTGCAGTAATTGCACTCATGTGGCAGCCTTCCGTTGAGTATAGTAATTACGTATCACACTCGACTGTAGTGTTCTGAAATGTTTTAGAATAGCAATTTACTGTATTGTGCAATTTGCTGAGTCCCAAACCAGGCAAAACGTGAGACGGGGGTGAGACGGGGGGGGGGGGGGGGGGTATCACGGGGGGGACACTGGGGGTATCACAGGGGAATACTGGGGAGACACGGGGGGGCATCACGGGAGATATGGGGGGTATCATGGGGGAATACAGGGGGTATCACAGGGGGACACGGGGGGGACATCACGGGAGACACGGGGCAGGGTATCACGGGGGAACACAGGGGTATCACACGGGAACACGGGAGGCATCATGGGGGTATCACAGGGGGGGACACATGGGGTATCACAGGGGGTGAGCTCACTCTGGGGGAAAATTGAAATTTTCAAGACTGAGATCGATATATTTTTGTTAAGTATCGAGGGATATGGAGTAAAGGCGGGTGCATGGAGTTGAGGTACCGATCGGGTGAACTAATTGAATGGCGGAGCAGCGGCGAGGGGCTGGATGGCCTCCTCCTGTTCCTCTGTTCCCTGCCATTGACCACACACCCGTGCACCATTCAGCAGGGCACAGTGATCGGACGCAGGGACTGTAGCTGATTGTTTCTTCACCCCCCCCCCCTCGCCCAGGGCACCGAGACCAATGGCACCGCTACCTTATCACCACCCTAGCTAAGATCAACTAGCTCTTCACTCCGAGGGTGAGAGAATCTCTGCAATTCTCTGCCCCAGAGGACTGTGGATGCTCAGTCGTTGAGTGTTTTCAAGGCTGAGATCAATTGATTTTTGGACTCGGGAGGAATCAAGGAATATGGAGATTGGGCGGGAAAGTGGAGTTGAGGTCGAAGATCAGCCATGATCTTATTGAGGCTCAAGGGGGCGTATGGCCTACACCTGCTCCTGTTTCTTGTGTTCTTAACTCAGAGTTAACAATCACCACACAACTATTTTTGCGAGTTCTGTGTACATTTTATCATTACTGTTTGAGCAAAGAATCACAGATGTAAACCATCACTGCCCAAGTAGTAAATCACCAATTAAACCTATAAATTAGGTCAAAACAGACTTAACGTAAACCTCCTAATAATCTGCATTTTGCATTTTTTTGAAGTGTGTGTGTGTGTGTAATTAAATATTGAATGAAGTAAGATTGAATTTCTCTTCACAATTCTCAGGCACAAATCTGTTTTTTAACGCCCATATATGACACGGCTGCAATTTATTAAAACCATTGTGATTTATGGAATTGGCTCCATTTACAAAGCAGTTACTAGAATTTGTTTAGCAATGAGTGATTATTACAATCTAGCCACAATGATCAAAAGATATAACACAGTGCACTTGAAATTTTAGTCATAAATATTTCATTGATAGTAATTATATTCAACGGTTTTGATGAAGTAGCTGAGACAAGGCGAGCTATCTTCTTTGTCTGTTTAATGAAGAGCTGAGCACACACAGCGTGAAGTGTACTCACTGGAATGGTTCATCGGACATACGGCACAGAAACAGGCCATTCGGCCCCACAGCACATGCCGGTGTTTATGCTCCACTCGAGCCTCCTCCCGTCTTTCCTCATCTAACTCTATCAGCATAACCCTCTATTCCCTTCTCCTTCATCATCATCATAGGCAGTCCCTCGAATCGAGGATGACTTGCTTCCACGGCAAAAAGTTCACAGGTGTTTCAAGAAGGACTTGATATTCCACATCCTGAACTACATCCTGAAGGGTGGAAAATGCCTGTGTGTGGATTTTTTTTAACGTGGGGTGGCCGTTGCACACCAGCCACCACACGGGCTTGACAGAGCTAGGTCTTGGTCCAGTGGCCAGGATTACCCAGGACAACTGGAGACCTGCTCTGCTGCACGGACCAAGTACGCACACATATCGCAGTGTGGGCTGGCCCGTGCTGCCCCGGGCTCTCGCCTCTCCTGGGCCCCGATCACGTCGCTCTACAATCTCTCGCCGCTCCTTCGCCCCGACCTCGCCGCTCCTGCTGCACCTGCCCACGCTCCAATCACCGACCTGGATCTTGGTGACGTCCCTTTTCACTGCCGTTGCTCCCCTGCTCCAGCTCGTGCTGCTCCCTGGAGTGGTATGCTACCACGCTTCTCCTTCCGCTCCCCGGCCTGCTCCGATGGTGCTCCCCCATATGCTTGTCCAGCCTCCCCTTAAATGCATCCATGCGATTCCCCTCAACCACTCCCTGTGGCAGCCAGTTCCACATTCTCACCACTCTCTGAGTAAAGAAGTTCCTTCTGAATTCCCCTCTTTAAAATGATGAAAGGTTTTGATAGAGTGGCTACAGAGAGAGTGTTTCCACTTGTGGGGAAGAGCATAACTAGAGGCTATCAATATAAGATCGTCACCAAGAAATCCAATGGGGAATTCAGAAGAAACGTCTTTACCCAGAGAGTGATGAGAATGTGGAACTCGCTGCCACAGGGAGGGAATAAATAAAAGGATTTGGTCCGAACTCCGTGTCTGCACTCATTGGGCCCAAGTTTCCACAGGATAAAAAACGGGCGCCCCTCCGAGCTGGGCGCCCGTTTTTCGCGCCTAAAACGGCGCCAGAAAAAAAACGCGCTATTCTCGAGCGCTTTGCAGCTCCTTGTCTGTTTGGCGTGGCGCCCAGGGGGGCGGAGCCTACACTCGCGGCAATTTTGTAAGTGGGAGGGGGCGGGTACTATTTTAATTAGTTTTTTTCCTGCCGGCAACGCTGCGCGTGCGCGTTGGAGCGTTCGCGCACGCTCAGTGTGAAAAAAAACATTGGCACTCGGCCATTTTTGTAGTTCTTTGTAGCTGTTTAATTTTTGAACATTTTTTAATAAAATCACATTGCCATCAGCACATCAGCACTGAGGCTTCCCTTCTCACTGTCTCCTTCCCCTCCCTCCCCTCCCCTGCGCGGCAACAAGCCGCTGTCTCCTTCCCCTCCCTCCTCTGCGCGGCAACAAGCCACTGTTTCCTTCCCCTCCCTCCCCTCTCTCCACGGCAACAAGCCGCTGTCTCCTTCCCCTCCCTCCTCTGCGCGGCAACAAGCCACTGTCTCCTTCCCCTCCCTCCCCTCTCTCCACGGCAACAAGCCGCTGTCTCCTTCCCCTCCCTCCCCTCTCTCCACGGCAACAAGCCGCTGTCTCCTTCCCCTCCCTCCCCTGCGTGGCAACAAGCCGCTGTCTCCGTCCCCTCCCTCCCCTGCGCGGCAACAAGCCGCTGTCTCCGTCCCCTCCCTCCCCTGCGCGGCAACAAGCCGCTGTCTCCTTCCCCTCCCTCCTCTGCGCGGCAACAAGCCACTGTTTCCTTCCCCTCCCTCCCCTCTCTCCACGGCAACAAGCCGCTGTCTCCGTCCCCTCCCTCCCCTGCGCGGCAACAAGCCGCTGTCTCCTTCCCCTCCCTCCCCTGCGCGGCAACAAGCCGCTGTCTCCTTCCCCTCCCTCCACGGCAACAAGCCGCTGTCTCCTTCCCCTCCCTCCCCTGCGCGGCAACAAACGGCGGTTTCCTTCGAATGATGGCTGAAGCACTTTCACACAGGTAGGAAGATGGTTTATTTAATCTTTTCTTTGCTTATAAATGTTTATTCAGGTTGGATTTATTTGTATAATATTTGTAGAAGTATAAATAAGGATTTATTGTCGAATTTAATGAGTTCCCTTCCCCTCCCTCCCCCCCACCTCGTTCTGGACGCCTAATTTGTAACCTGCGCCTGATTTTTTAATGTGTAGAACAGGTTTTTTCAGTTCTACAAAAATCTTCACTTGCTCCATTCTACTTTAGTTTGGAGTCCGTTTTCACTGTGGAAACTTTGAAATCAGGCGTCAGTGGCTGGACACGCCCCCTTTTGAAGAAAAAATTCTGTTCTAAAGTAAAACTGTTCTACCTGACTAGAACTGCAGAAAAAAAAATGTGGAGAATTGCGATTTCTAAGATAGTCCGTTCTCCTCCTAAAAATAGGTGCAAATCATGTGGAAACTTGGGCCCTTTGTGTCATTGGCTTCCTGCATGAACTGAAATACAGTTTTCTCACTGGCAGGAACTGTACTGATCCACATTTTTCACCTTAAAGACTAATCACAGAGTGAGAATAAAAATCCCAAGTAAACTTGCACCAAAGTAAGAATCGAACCCGTCACTGTAAACCCAGATGCAGCTCAGCGCTCATTTACATCCCCATAATGCTGGGCATAGTTCTTGCAAAGGAAAGCAAATTAAACTGTAGGGTTTGATGGTGGTTTTCACAGCGGTTGAAGCTTTCAGTTACTTTTCCTGATGTGCAGTGAGATGGATGTCAGTTCCAGCAGCTCAGTACAACCTTAAAGACGCGTGTCACCACTTGGGTGTGAGGAGCTGAGTTTGGTGATTTAGTACACTCTGGTTTTTCTTCAGATTGTATAAATCTTTCACCTTTTACTAAAGATTTCTGTGGAGAGGAGTGTTCGGAGTTTGTAATTTTTTTTGAGGCCCTGCTTTTTGTGGGGCTATCCAAATGGTGAAAGAAAGATTTATATTTAGTCACTGGATGTGTTATTATTTAAGTTTTCTGTTGTAATTATATTATGCTGAGTTAGTCAAATGCCAGTGCAGTCTTTGGCTGCCTGAGCAAACAAGTGTTTGAAGACCAGGATCTCAAACCCGGTCATTTAGAAGGAACCCAAGCTCATGGTCTACAGAGCAGCAGTGATATCCGCCCTCCTGCTTCAGAAACATTGACCACTGGAGAAGTACCACCAATGATGTCTCCTGGATTTGCACCAACGTCAGTGTTCTCCATCAGGCCAGTATCGAAGCACTGATCGCACTCCACCAGCTCCGCTGGGCGAGCCACATTGTTCACATGCCCGACACGAGACTTCCAAAGCAAGCGCTCTACTCGGAACTCCTACACGTCGGGCGATCCCCAGGTGGGCAGAGGAAACGATTCAAGGACACCCTCAAAGCCTCCCTGATAAAGTGCAACATCCCCACTGACACCTGGGAGTCCCTGGCCAAAGACCGCCCAAAGTGGAGGAAGTGCATCCGGGAAGGCGCTGAACACCTTGAGTCTCGTCGCCGAGAGCATGCAGAAACCAAGCGCAGGCAGCGGAAGGAGCTTGCGGCAAACCAGACTCCACCCACCAAACCACCCACCCTTTCCTTCAATCACCTGTGTCAGAAACTGTAATTCCCATATTGGAGTGTTCAGTCACCTGAGAACTCACTTTTAGAGTGGAAGCAAGTCCCTCAATTCCGAGGGACTGCCTATGATGATGACAGCACAGAAACAGACCATTTGGCACAACTGCTCTGTGCTCCACTCGAGCCTCCTCCCACCCCTCATCATCTCATCCCATTGCCATATCCTTCAGTGTCCTCGAGATTAAGCTTCAATTCCTGGAGTCTCAAGGGCAATCCTGGAGGGTTGGTAACAATAACGAGGTTTGAAGTATTTTGCTCCGTTTCACCCATAGAGTCATAGAACAATACGGCACAGAGGGAGGCCATTCGGCCCATCGTGCCTGTGCTGGCTCTTTGGTAGAGCGATCCAATCAGTCCCTCTCCCCCCACTCTTTCCCCATAGCCCTGCACATTTTTTGCTTCAAGTATTTATCCAATTGCCTTTTGAAAGTTACTATTCAATCTTCTTCCACCGCCCTTTCAGGCAGCGCGTTCCACATCTCAACTCACTGTGTAAAAACATGTTTCCTCATGTCGCCTCTGGTTCTTTCGCCAATCACCTTAAATCTCTGTCCTCTGGTTATCAACCTTCCTGCCACTGGAAACAGTTCCTCTTTATTTGCTCTATCAAAAAACCCCTCATGATTGTGAACACCTCTATCAAATGTTCCCCTTAACCTTCTCTGCTCCAAGGAGAATAATCCTAGCTTCTTCAATCTCTCCACGTAACTGAAGTCCCTCATCAGTGCACTTTGCAAAAACGAGCAAATTAAGCTGTAGGGTTTGATGGTGGTTTCCACAGCGGTTGAAGCTTTCAGTTACTTTTCCTGATCTGCAGTGAGATGGTTTTCTCTGGATGTCAGTTCCAGCAGCTCAGTACAACTATAAAGAGACCTGTCATCGCTTGGGTGTGAGGAGCTGAGTTTGGTGATTTAGTACAGCCTGGTTTCTCTTCAGATCGTATAAATCTTTCGCCTTTTACTGAAGATTTCCGTGGAGAGGAGTGTTCAGAGTCGGAAGTAATTTTTTGAGTCCCTGCTTCTAGTGCGGCTGTCCAAATGGTGAAACGTTAACTCTGTTTCTCTTCACAGACCTGCCCTGCTCAGTGTTTGCAGACTTTTTTGTTCGTATTTTAGATTTCCAGCATCCGCAGTGTTTTGCTTTTGTTCCAATATGCATTACTTGGTTTCCCCAGGAAAGGGGAACCAATAATAAAGAAAGACTTGCATTTATAGAGCGCCCTGCACGACCGCCGGACGTCTCAAAGCACTTTACAGCCAATGAGGTACTTTTGGAGTGTAGTCAATTCTACCCATCATGAGTGGAGTAGGACGCACCCTTAAATCTGGAGAGAGCAACTCAGGATAAGCCAACAAAGAAAACCAGGGGGTGTGGGGGGGAGGAGCCGCTGTAATACTGATGTGTGAAGCCCTGAGGTGCCTCTACAGTTATGACCTTGGGTTCCGGTTGCCAACTCTGGTTGGACACGAGTGTGTTTGCTTCGTGGAATCAGTACAAAACTCCCCTCAGGCTGTACTTGTAACTTATTTTTTGTGTACATGGAGCACCATGATCTGTAAACACCTATGTAGTGCCATGTACAATACAAGGTCTGTTTCGTAATGCACGTGGAAAAGAAAAGTGTAAATGTACCATCACCCATTCCGTGTACCCCTATAGTGACACACGTAATGTAATTTGTTGAATGTACTACAATGTATCCCGTATTGTACCGAATTGTACTTGAACTGAAAAGCAAGGGAATGTATCGAACGGAACTGCCGTCAGCACCCAAATGTAGTGTATGGGATTGCTGACCGCAGCTAAATGTACTGAACTGCTTTTGAATGTATTGTACAAATTTTTATATGAATAAAGTATATTTTGAAATTTTAAAAAAGTGTGTTCTTTACTTAAGAATTACTTAAGAATTCATAGCAACACATTGCTATTAAGAACTAGTTGGTTTATTAACAAAGGTTTAACAGTCACACTACACATTACCAGTTCATCCACCAGGCTCACAACTGCATACCTCATCGTGGAGCCAAGTGGCTGGGGTTTTATTGAGTCTTGTGAACATCACGTGACTGGCTAAGCCACTCACAATGCAATAGCTCTACAACTATTTTTAAATTATACAATTGTTAAAGGGGCACAACAACTAGAAAACCTAACAAATTAAATCAAAATTCTGTTCCCGGGGGTGATGATGCACTCCAGTCCCTCCGGTGCCCACCTCTGACGGAAGGCCGCGAGCGTACGGGTGGACACCGCGTGCTCCATCTCCAGGGACACCCTGGCTCGAACATAGCACAACAGCTCCACAACTATATTAATTAAATGATAAAGCCGAGTGTCCCCTTATTAAATGGGCACTGGAACCCATAAATTAATAAATAAAACTTTGTGAACCGTAAACGGTCAAATTAAAATTTGGTTGCCGGGGGCGATGATGCACTCCAGCCCCACCGGATTGTGGGATTGTGGACCAAAAATCGAGGAGCAGTCCCTTCAAATAATGGAAGAGGGGCTGCAACCTCACGCACTGTATATATACATGGAGCACAGACCCCTTTAGACCACAGAAATTGCAGGCGGCCTGGGAGCCTGTCAACTGACTAAAAAACTTATTGCACGAGACTGTCCCGTGCAATACCCAGCAGGCCAAGTCCCCAATAAATAAAGGGAGGACTCCTGCGTGGAGAGCACTCCATCAACAGCTCTACAAACCCGTGAGCATACTCAGAGGTGCATATATTACAGGCATATTCCTGGAGGTTTCAGCACATGACCAACCGCCCCATCTGGTCAAACTGTCTTTTTACCCCTCCCTGTGATTTTTCTCCCGGGTTTTTGCTCACCGCAGAATCAGCGAGATTAATCTTTAATTCCAGGAGACACCAACAGTGCATAAATTGTGGTGAAACGGTCTGATGATGCTTTAAGTAGCTTCTTCATTTAGTGTTCTCATCCTTGTTTTCAAATCCCTCCATGGCCCTCGCCCCTCCCTATCTCTGTAATCTCCTACAACCCTACAACCTCCCGAGATGTCTGCGCTCCTCTAATTCTGCCCTTGAGCATCCCTGATTATAATCGCTCAACCATTGGTGGCCGTGCCTTCTGTTGCCTGGGCCCCAAGCTCTGGAACTCCCTCCCTAAACCTCTGCACCTCTCTACCTCCCTTTCCTCCTTCAAGACGCTGCTCAAAACCTATCTCTTTGACCAAGCTTTTGGTCACCTGCCCCAATTTCTACTTCTGCGGCGTGGTGTCAAATTTTTAAATCTTATAACACTCCTGTGAAGTGCCTTGGGACGTTTCACTATGTTAAAGGCGCTGTATAAATACAGGTTGTTGTTGTAGTGCTCTCCCCCTCCCACCTTGATTTTTTTTTGTCTCAGTGTCATGCATTTAGCTCTAACCAGGGCCGTGCGAAGGTGGCCTGATTCCATCCCTCCTCCATCGACGCTCTGAGAGATTAGTGGTTCAAGGACACAATGAAACGTTGAAAGTATTATAGCTTGCGATCTTCCTTAGGTACATTTCATCTCTGCAGGCTGCGTCTGAAGAACGTCTCTCTGTGGAAATGCTGTTTGAGCTTTTGCGTTTTGCTCATTCCTCGCCACCCGCCTCCTCCTCCCGCAAAGGGTTCAAGAACGCAAGCTCTCGACGCGGGAGAATCTGTGCAGCGTACACAACCACTTGTATTTATATAGCACCTGTAACGCAGTAAAACGTCCCAAGGCGCTTCACAAGGACTGTTATAAGACAAAAAAGGAGAAATTAGGGCAGGTGACCAAAAGCTTGGTCAAAGAGGTAGGTTTTAAGGAGCGCCTTGAAGGAGGAAAGAGAGACGGAGAGGTTTAGGGAGGGAGTTCCAGAGCTCAGAGCCGAGGCAACAGAAGGCACTGCCATTGCATGCTCCCAAGTCTGTGGGGCTGTTGCACTGAGTGGCTCAGCCAATCACATGATGGTCACGAGACTCAATAAAACCCCGGTTAATTGAGTCCAAGTTCTCCACGATGAGGTGTGCAGTTATGAACCTGGTGGATGAACCGGTCGGGTTCAGTTTGGTTGTTAAACCTTTGCTCATAAACCAGCTCGTTCCTTACAGCAAATGTGTAGCTGGGAATTCTTAAGCAAAGAACCCATGGAGCAAATACACTACGGCCACCAATGGTGGAGTGATTATAATCAGGGATGCTCAAGAGGGCAGAGTTAGAGGAGCGCAGACATCTCGGGGGGGTTGTGGGGCTGGAGGAGATTATAGAGATAGGGAGGCTCGAGGGCCATGGAGGGATTTGAAAACAAGGATGAGAATTTTGAAATCGAGGTGTTGCTTAACTAGGAGCCAATGTAGGTCAGCGAGCACCGAGTGCGATGGGTGAGCGGGACTCAGTGCAAGTTAGGACACGGGCAGCTGAGTTTTGAATCACCTTTAGTTTACGTAGGGTAGAATGTGGGTGGTCAGCCAGGAGTGTGTTGGAATAGTCAAGTCTAGAGTAAACAAAGGCAGGGATGAGGGTTTCAGCAGCGGATAAGCTGAGGACAAGGCGGAGACAGGCGATGTAACAGAGGTGGAAATAGATGGTCTTAGTTATGGGTAAATGGTTTACATAGAAACATAGAAAATAGGTGCAGGAGTAGGCCATTCGGCCCTTCGAGCCTGCACCACCATTCAATAAGATCATGGCTGATCATTCATCTCAGTCCCCCTTTCCTGCTTTCTCTCCATACCCCTTGATCCCTTTAGCCGTAAGGGCCATATCTAACTCCCTCTTGAATATATCCAATGAACTGGCATCAACAACTCTCTGCGGTAGAGAATTCCACAGGTTAACAACTCTCTTGAGTGAAGAGGTTTCTCCTCATCTCAGTCCTAAATGGCTTACCCCTTATCCTTAGACTGTGTCCCCTGGTTCTGGACTTCCGCAGCATCAGGAACATTCTTCCTGCATCTAACCTGTCCAGTCCTGTCAGAATTTTATATGTTTGTATGAGATCCCCTCTCATCCTTCTAAACTCCAGTGAATACAGGCTCAATAGATCCAGTCTCTCCTCATATGTCAGTCCTGCCATCCCGGGAATCAGTCTGGTGAACCTTCGCTGCACTCCCTCAATAGCAAGAACATCCTTCCTTAGATTAGGAGTTCCATGTGAGGCCTCATCAAGGCCCTGTACAACTGCAGTAAGACCTCCCTGCTCCTATATTCAAATCCCCTAGCTATGAAGGCCAACATACCATTTGCCTTCTTCACCGCCTGCTGTACCTGCATGCCAACTTTCAATGACTGATGTACCATGGCACCCAGGTCTCGTTGCACCCCCCCACCTTTTCCTAATCTGCCACCATTCATTTGTTGTCATTCTGCCTCCGGAATTCTTGTGCATAAACTTTGTTATTTGGGAAAGAACATCGGGTGAAACATGGGTAAGAACATCAGAAATAGGAGCAGGAGTAGGCCATTCGGCCCCTCGAGCCTGCTCCGCCATTCAATGACATTATAGCTGATCTTCGACCTCAACTCCACTTTCCTGCACTATCCCCATAATCCCTTGGTTCCCTTAATATTCAAAAATCTGTCCATCTCTGTCTTGAATACACTCAACGACTGAGCCTCCACAGCCCTCTGGGGCAGAGAGTTCCAAAGATTTACAACCCTCCGAGTGAAGAAATTTCTCCTCAACTCAGTCCTGAATGGCTGACCCCTTATTCTGAGACTGTGGCCCCTGGTCCTAGACTCTCCAGCCCGGGGAAACATCCTCCCTGCATCTACCCTGTCAAGTCGTGTAAGAATTTTGTATGTTTCAATGAGGTCACCTCTCATTCTTCTAAACTCTAGAGAATATAAAGAAAGACTTGTATTTATATAGCGCCTTTCACAACCATTGGAAGTCTCAAAGCGCTTTACAGCCAATTAAGTACTTTTTTGAAGCATATTCACGATTGTAATATGGGAAATGCGGCAGCCAGTTTGCGCACAGCAAGCTCCCACAAACAACAATGTGATAACGACGAGATCATCTGTTTTTGTTATGTTGATTGAGGGATAAATATTGGCCCCAGGACACCGGGGAGAACTCCCCCTGCTCTTCTCCGAAATAGTGCCATGGGATCTTTTACATCCACCTAAGAGAGCAGACGGGGCCTCGGTTTAACGACAAGAACTGTGTGATAAACATTTGCAATAATCTGTCAGGCAGTTGGACATCGGGGGAGGTTTAAAATACAGTTGGATTCTGTGATGAGAGAGCTTGGGAACGATGCGATTAACTTCAATGGCCTAAAATGTTTTTTTCTGCACTTAAGTGCCATCACGAGAGAATTGACATACTAAAGGGGGAGCTTCAATGGCTCAATTAACCTTTTCATGTCCTTGATTGCTCAAGGACAGAGCTGCTGACGTCTGGAAATTCTGATTACAACAAGCGCCGGTCTGATGACGGCCGCGATGTGTTGCTCTGAAGGCCAGCTTGAGAACTTTGAATGCCGTTTTTAAAAAAATCTGGAACTAGTAACTTTGAAATGAGAATTGGATAAATACTTGAAAAGAATAAGATTGCAGGGCTATGGGGAAAGAGCGTGGGGAGTGGGACTAATTGGATCGCTCTTTCACAGAGCCGGCACAGGCACGATGGGCCGAATGGCCTTCTATGCTGCACGATTCTCTAATTCCGTGCAATAAGAAGCTGGTGCCTGTCCCAAGTGACCAGGAAGCTGTCGGATTGTCGTAACACCCCATCTGGTTCACTGATGTCCTTTAGGGAAGGAAATCTGCCGCCTTTACCCGGTCTGGGCCTACATGTGCCTCCAGTCCCGCACCAACGTGGCGAACTCTTAACTGCCCTCTGAAGTGGCAACTGTTTGCCCGGGCTGCTGCGGCGCTAACGACTCCCACGAAATTCCTCGGGAGTTTAGCGGCGACGGTAACCAGTAGCGCGCCGCTCCGCTGCGCCGGCAGTGACGTCGTCGCCGAGCGCAGCGACCCGTTTTCGCTCCGGAGCGAAAATTCGGTCGTGCCCCGTGAGGTTCCGTTGGGCGATGCCAGCGACAGCTTCACGAGGCGCGTACCAGGCCGTCGGCCATTCGCGTGGCGAAGATTAAAGGAGAGGTGCGGCAGGAAAAAGAAGCGTCCCGACTAACCAAATTGCGGCGGCCTTGTTGGTCGATGGCGGGGTCTGTGCCATCATCTTGTTGCCCCGCGCACGGCTCGTGTGCTGGCAGCTGCCACGGCAACCCTGCTCCTCGGTGGTCTGGTGACGGCCCGGTTTCCTGCCGGCAGAGTCGGCAGCTTGGCCCCTCCCCTTTAATGAAGTGGAGGACCCCGCCTACGTGCCATGCGCTACGCTTCCCACCGCGTCGTGCTGCGCACTTCGCGCCCCGTTGCGTCCCACCCCCACGCCCAGCCACAGAGCAAGTGCAGCGCGATATCTTACACTGCACTTGGGGGCGGTAACCCGAATATAAGGTCGCGGGCGAGATCTCATCGCCTGCCACAGGAACTCCTGCCTCGCGGCTGGTACAGGGTACTGCCCAAATTTCGGAGGCACAGACTCTTATTTTCCAAGGAGTCTGGAAAATTCTATCGATCTATATCTTCTTAGACAGCCTTTGCTGGCATCGCTGCCACCTCTCAGGCACTGCTACGTCCCACAGGATGATCCCGGCCCTTTATTAACTGTTTCTCCTGTGTTCCATTCTGATAATCACCCGAGCTTTTAAACCCCAACCTTGGCATCACTTAATCGCCAGTTCCTAATTTACTGTGACCTCTCCCTCATTGATTCCGACCTTTGTGCTTTCCTGCTCCCCGAGCCCCAGCCTTCCGTTTTGGTTCCTGGATTTGAGAAGAGGCGAGAGCCAGCAAAGGTTAATGAAAGGGAAGCGACTTCCAACAAATGCCTCAACATTAAGCTATTGAACTGAACTTGGTTGATGTTGTATGCCTTGACCTTCAGAAGACATCTGACAAGGTCTCGTACAAAAGACATGCAGTAAAGGTGAAGGTTCATGAATCATTGATGAAGTGGCCAATTAGACGGAGAACTGGATGGACAATAAAAAGCAGCGAGCAATCGGTAAAGGGATTGTTTAAGCTGAGCTGCAGTGACTGATGCAATCCCAAAGGAATCAGATGCACGGTCTCTGCTGTCCACAGTATTTATTAATGAGCCAGGATCTCGGCGAAGGATGGGTAATTTTGTGTGGGAATTAATATGTACTGAGGAAAGAGATTTAGTTTAAAGTGTTTCACACAATTGAATGGCATGTGGCATTCAATGTTGATCAACGTAAGGCACAGTGACACATAACAAATATCAGTAGTCAATGAGGTGTGTAACAATGAAGTTATTGTGCCAAGATAAAGGACACAAACACATTGAAATTCAGATGGGATGGTTCTAAGGCTCAGATCATTGAGCTATGAGGAGAAAAAAAGAGAGAAACTAACCACCTCCCCTTGACATTCAATGGCATTATAGTCATCGAATCCCCCGCCATAACATCCTGAAAGGTCACCATTGACCAGAAATGTTACTGGACCAGCCACATAAATACAGTGGCCACAAGAGCAGGTCAGAGGCTGGGTATTCTGCAGCAAGTGACTCACCTCCTGACTCCCCAAAGCCTTCCCACCATCTACAAGGCACAAGACAGGAGTGCGATGGAATACTCTTCACTTGCCTGGATGAGTGCAGCTCCAACAACACTCAAGAAGCTCAACACCATCCAGGACAAAGCAGCCCGCTTGATCAGCACCCCATCCACCATCTTCAACATTCACTCCCTCCACCACCGGCGCACTGTGGCTGTAGTGTGTACCATCTACAAGATGCACTGCAGCAACTCGCCAAGGCTTCTTCAGCAGCACCTCCCAAACCCGCGACCTCTACCACCTAGAAGGACAAGGGCAGCAGGCGCATGGGAACACCATCACCTCCACGTTCCCCTCCGAGTCACACACCATCTTGACTTGGAAATATATCGGCCGTTCCTTCATTGTCGCTGGGTCACAATCCTGGAACTCCCTCCCTAACAGCACTGTGGGAGCACCTTCACCACACGGGCTGCAGCGGTTCAAGAAGGCGGCTCACCACCACCTTCTCAAAGGGCAATTAGGGATGGGCAATAAATGCCGGCCTTGCCAGCGATGCCCACATCCCATGAAAGAATAAAAGAAAACTTGGCTTGTATTCCCTTGAGCTTAGACAGATTTGGAATGATTTAATCGAGGCGTTTAAAATGATTAAGGAATATGATGGAGTAGATACAGAGAAATTATTTTCCCTGGTGGGGTGAGTCCAGAACAAAGGGCAGAATCTTGAATTTATTGCCAGGCCGTTTCGGAGTGCAATCAGGAAGCACTTGTCACTCAAAGGGTAGTGGAAATCGGGAACTCCCCAAAAGGCTGAGGGTCAATTGAAATTTGCAAGACTGACATCGCTAGATTTTTTTTGAGGTAAGAGGTATGAAATAAAGATGGGTAAATGGAGTTGAGGTACAGATCAGTCATAGTGTCGCAGGGCTGGATTTCCGTTGCTGTCCATTTCGGGGAATTATTCATGGCGGGGTGGTAATTATAGTGCCTGAGAAAAGTTTGCACCTCAGTCAGCAAAATTCATCAGCTGGGACCCGGGTGTGGGGCGGAGCGCTAAGGGAGGCGTTGCATACCTTTTTTAAGGCGCAAGGCCAGCTGAGCAACTGAAAATCCGTTGCTAAAGAGCCGGCCTCGGAGCGCCCTGAGAGGGAATTCTGTGGGGAAAAAAATCACAGCTAAAACCACAACATTCCCAATACCGTAAACACCCCACAATAAGCCACATCGCAAAAATAAAACTAAACAAAATAATCAAACTTGCATCATTTACCAATTCCATCGCTCTGAGGAGGGTGGTGGAAGCGGAGACGATCAATGATTTCAAAAGGAAATTGGAGCGGCACTTGAGGGAAGTGAACTTGTAGGGCTCTGACCATCTGGTTTTCCAGGGGCTCCATCGGGTCAGCGCACAACAAGTTTCACCACGCAGTCGAAACTGCTGCCGATGAACGCCAGCTCGACACTCCTGGGCAGTGTTGCTCTGCGTCCCCGCAAAACCGGCAAACGGGGCGCTAGAAGCTGCCGGAAAATTTTTCCTGACTGATCTCATTTTAAGGTCGCCATACTTTAGCACCATCAATAGTTTATTGGGTAAATTCACTGCCTGCCCAATGTGCTACCGTGCCTTACAAAGAAAGAAAGACTTTCCCAGTAAACAGTTGAGAAGAAACAAAGACAGGCTTGCATTTATATAGCGCCTTTCATGACCACCGGATGTCTCAAAGTGCTTTACAGCCAATGAAGCACTTTTTGAAGTGTAGTCACTGTTGTAATGCAGGAAACGCGGCAGCCAATTTGCACACAGCAAGCTCCCACACACAGCAATGAGATAATGACCAGATAATGTGCTTTTAGTGATGTTGGTTGAGGGATAAATATTGGCCAAGGCAGCCCTGCTCTTTTATATCCACCTGAGAGGGCAAATGGTGCCTCAGTTTAACATCTCACCCTAAAGATGGCACCTCCGACAGTGCGACACTCCCTCAGTACTGCACTGAAGTGTCAGCCTAGATTATATGCTCAAGTATCTGGTTTGGGGCTCGAACCCACAACCCTCTGACACAGAGGCGAGAGTGCTGCCAAAGAGGCCACAGCCGATGCCTATCAGCCAACTTTATTAGCCAATGGCTGGTAACTTCTACCTTTAGCAAGCTCCTAGAACATTGCAGAGATTACATTAAAATCTTTGGGTAATCGCAAACAAATAATCCATATAATCCACATTAAAGTTTCTTTTCAATTCATTCCTGGGATGTGGGCATCGCTGGCAAGGCCGGCATTTATTGCCCATCTCTAATTGCCTCTTGAGAAGGTGGTGGTGAGCCGCCTTCTTGAACCGCTGCAGTCCGTGAGGAAGGGAGTTCCAGGATTGTGACCCAGCGACGATGCAGGAACGGCCAATATATTTCCAAGTTAGGACGGTGTGTGACTGGGAGGGGAACGTGGAGGTGGTGGTGTTCCCATGTACCTGCTGCCCTTGTCCTTCTAGGTGGTAGAGGTCGCGGGTTTGGGAGATTGTTATACTTCAGTGCATATTAGGCAATGTAATGCATCAAGTATGAGTACGGGAGCATAATGGTTATGTTACTGGACTAGTAATCCAGAGGCCTGGACTGATGATCCTGAGATGTGAGTTCAAATCCCCCCCCCCCCCCCCCCCCTTCTCAGGGGCGATTAGAGATGAGCAATAAATGCTGGCTTTGCCAATGATGCCCGCATCCCAGGAACGAATAAAAAAAAGTCAAAATGAATATCAGATCAGCCATGATCTTATTGAATGGCGGAGCAGGCTCGAAGGGTCACATGGCCTGCTCCTGCTCCTGTTTCTTATGTTCACTGCTTGGAACATGAAATAAAGCAACTTTCCTCTTCTTTATCCTCCTCAAAGCATTGGGAAGACAAGAGCACCAGCAAACTTTAGCTCTAGTACTTGTCTTTACAGTTTCTTTGTGCTCAAATTCATCACCATGGCCTGGTGGTAAACCAAAGACAGGAATCATTTGTGTGGGATGATGAATAGCGCCTTTATTGAGCTGAGCGTGGAATTGATTTAAGGAAAGGCTGAAGGCTTTTCATCCCTTTAACAGCTTAGACAGAGCATTGAGTCATGCCGAGTTTGTGAAGTGTACAAAAAGAAAATACAAAACAGATCGCAGAGTCTTTCTCTTCAGATATTCGCCCCCGACATTTTATTTATTTTACAACAGTATCTGACTCATCTATTTGCAATTCAATCAGAGAGCGTGGGGCTTGATTGGTGGAAGTGAATGTACATACCTCAGCGTGCTTGTCCTCACTATCATCCCAAGCAATAGATTTTCTGATCAGCGACATTTATGTTGGAACGCTCATCCAGTTTGTGCCTCGTTCCTGCGTGGGCTATTTTTATGCAGCTGTTATCCCCTGTTTATTTCAATCGGGCCGATGCGTACATAAACATAGCCCCAAAAGGGAAACGGAATGCACTTTGCATTTCTATAGCGCCTTTCACAACCTAAGGATGTCCCAAAGTGCTTCACAGCCAATGAAGTACTTTTGGAGTGTAGTCACTGTTGTAATGTGGGAAACGCAGCAGCCAATTTGCGCACAGCAAGCTCCCACAAACAGCAACGTGATACTGACCAGATAATCTTTTTAGTGATGTTGGTTGAGGGATAAATATTCACCCCAGGACACCAGAGATAACTCCCCTGCTCTTCTTCGAAATAGTGCCATGAAATCTTTTACATCCACCTGAGAGAGCAGGTGGGGCCTTGGTTTAAGTTAAAGAAGTTAAAGATAGTATTAGATCAAAGGAAGAGGCTTATAATGTTGCCAAAAAGAGCAATAAGCCCGAGGGTTGGGAGGATTTTAGAATTCAGCAAAGGAAGACCAAGAAATTGATAAAGAAAGGGAAAATAGAACATGAGAGTAAACTAGCGAGAGACTTAAAAACAGACAGTAAAAGCTTCTACAGGTGTGTAAATAGGAAAAGATTAGCAAAAGTAAATGTGGGTCCCTTACAGGCTGAGACAGGAGACGTTATAATGGGGATTAAGGAAATGGCAGAGAAATCAAACAAATAATTTGTGTCTGTCTTCACGGAAGAAGACACAAAAACCCTCCCGATAAACCCCCTGGACCTGATGGCCTACATCCGAGGATTTTGAAAGAGGTGGCTACAGAGATAGTGGATGCATTGGTTGTCACCTTCCCAAATTCCTCTCACCAGGGCCCAAATTGGGAAGAGAAAGATCCCATTCCTGATGGTGCTCCAGTAACTTCCGAGACTGAGCTCCAAGTCATAGTCAACATCTTCACTGAGGCATACGAAAGCATGGGCCTTACACTAAACATCCGTAAGACAAAAGTCCTCCACCAATCTGACCCCGCCACACAGCACTCCCCACCCACCCTTTCCTTCAATGACTGTCTGTCCCACCTGTGACAGGGACTGTAATTCCCGTATTGGACTGTTCAGTCACCTGAGAACTCACTTTTAGAGTGGAAGCAAGTCTTCCTTGATTTCGAGGGACTGCCTACGATGATGAACTTCTGCTGGAGAGTGCGCGTGTTTAGACATCGGGCGAGGGCAGAACATGACTCAACTGTGATGCTCCCTGTGGTCAATGAGCTTATCAACATTCAGTGTCAGGGCTCGCACATGAGCAACAGAATAACTTGGCACCTTCAGGAGATGTGGGAAGGAAATTGGAGCAGAAAATGAATCTCATTTCTCTGCCAATCATTCAGTTTCATGTTTCGGATTAATTATGAAATATTTCTTCCACTCTTCCATGTAATTATTGTTTGCAAAAATTATACTCGTTAAGATGAAACCCTTTACAAGCTCATTTTAAATTTGCATCGGCTGTCAGGGCTCCCATTTCCCATTGCTGATCAGTCCAATTAAGTAGCTTCTTCATTCCACACATTCTATTCATTGCTTGCTGTGCAATTACATTCCCTGCATAATGTCTGATATGAAGCAGTCATAACAACAACTTACAATATAGCACCTTTAACATCGGAAAATGTCCCAGGCACTTCACAGGAGCGTTAGCAAACAAAAATTGAAACTGAGCCAAAAACGGTGATACTATTTCTTTGTTTGCGGAATGTGGGCGTCGCCGGCAAGGCCGGCATTTAGTGCCCATCCCTAATTGCCCCTTGAGAAGGTGGTGGTGAGCTGCCTTCTTGAACCGCTGCAGTCCGTGTGGTGAAGTTACGCCCACAGTGCTGACTTTGTCACAGCGGTTTGATATAACTGAGTGTCTCGCTGGGCCATTAGGAGTCAACCACATTGCTGTGGGTCTGAAGTTACATATCGGCCAGACCGGGGTAAGGGCGGCAGATTTCCTTCCCTGAAGGACATTAGTGAAACAGATGGGTTTTTCCTGACAACCTGGTAGTTTCATGGTCGCCATTACTGACACTGGCTTTTTAATTCCAGATTTATTTAATTAACTGAATTTAAATTCCTCAGCTGCTATGGTGGGATTTGAACTCACATCTCTGGATCATTAGCCCAGGCCTCTGGATTACTGGCCCAGTAACATTACCACTATGCTACCGTACCCTATAAAAGCTTGATTGACTAAAAGCTTGGCCAAAAAGGTAGGTTTTAAGGAGAAGCTTAAAAGAGGAAAGAGAGGTAGAGAGGTGGAGAGGTTTAGGGAGGGAGTTCCAGAGCTTAGGGCCCAGGCAGCTGAAGGCACGGCCACCAATGGAAGAATGATGAAAATCAGGGATGCACAAGAGGCCAGAATTGGAGGAGTGCAGAGATCTCGGAGAGTTGTCGGACTGGAGGAGTTTGCAGAGATGGGGAGGGGCGAGCTGAGGAAGCACTCTGCTGTGTTCCAGTTATTTCTAATGAATTGATCCACAGAGACATTTGTAAGACTTTTTTTAAAGAGAAAATCAACTTATGGGCACCAGAGTTGATAAACCTTCGCAAAAACACAAAGCAATAGGCAATCCTGTTTTATTTTTAATACAAATAAATTTGATTCGCTTGGAGCATTTGTTGCATAGTTGCGATCCTGTCTTATAGTGATCTTACAAAAAACTGGGTCTACTATATGGAATAGGGAACTAAGGTCTACAGAGTAGTGGTGATACCCGCCCTCCTATATGGCTCAGAGACATGGACTATGTACAACAGGCATCTCAAAACATTGGCGAAGTACCATCAATGCTGCCTCCGCAAGACCCTGCAAATCCATTGGCAGGGTAGGCACACCAATGTCAGTGTTCTCGCTCAGGCCAATATCCCCAGCATCGAAAAACTGACCACACTCGACCAGCTCCGTTGGGCGGGCCACATTGTCCGCATGCCTGACACGAGACTCCCAAAGCAAGCGCTCTACTCGGAGCTCCAACACGGCAAGCGAGCTCCAGGTAGGCAGAGGAAATGCTTCAAGGACGCCCTCAAAGCTTCCTTGATAAAGTGCAACATCTCCACCGACACCTGGGAGCCCCTGGCCAAGGACCGCCCTAAGTGGAGAAAAAGCATCCGGGAGGGCGCAGAGCATCTCAAGTCTCGTCGCCAAAAGCAAGCTGAAGCCAAGCACAGGCAGTGGAAGGAGCGTGCGGCAAATCAGACTCCCCACCCACCCGTTCCTTCAACCACCGTCTGCCCCACCTATGACAGAGACTGTATTGGACTCCTCAGTCACCTGAGAACTCATTTTTAGTATGCAAGCAAGTCATCCTCGACTCTGAGGGACTGTCTATGATGATGATGAGGGAACTGTAAACTTGTGGTGTCATCTCCAATATTGCAGACAGGTGATGGACCTTATCCAGAACAGCAACAACTTACATTCATCTAGCAACTTTAACATAGTAAACCATCCCAAGGCGCTTCACAGGAGTGATTATTGATCAAACTTTGACCAAGCCACGCAAGGAGATATTAGGACAGGTGACCAAAAGCTTTTAAGGAGCAATTCAAAAGAGGAGAGAGATGTGGAGAGATTTAGGGAGGGAATTCCAGAGTTTATCTAACCACTTGTCTTGATGCCTTGTCCTGAATATCTGACAATAAATATTATGAAGTAACTACGAACAGAACCTTAAAATATCCTCTTGGCAACAGCTTTATTTGAACCCTTGTGAATATTTGTGATGCAGCCATGAGAGGATTTGAACCCAACCATCTGCAAAAACAACCTCCAGAAATTAATTATTTTGTGTCATAAAGTGGCCATGACCCAAGTTTTGCAGGTGATGCCAGGAACACAGGACTCATGCCCGAGCTTGCCAGAATTGGGAATTGTCTCAATGACGGAGTGTTACTCAATGTATACTCCTTAAACATGATGAACACAATACAAAATATTGCCCTAAACTCACAGGGCTGTGAATAAAAAAATAAACTCTGTTCCCAAAGGCTTAGATGTTGCTCCCTTCAGTTAAAGTAAGGCGTTGCCAAGGCTCAATATCTAACACGAGCCTGCAGTATTAGCTGCCAGATTCAGAGCGGATGCAAGAGCGCTCTATAATCTCGGGAGAGAGAAGTGTTTCTGTAAATGTTCAGTGTCAGCTGTGGCTCAGTTGGAGTCAAAAGGTTGTGGGTTCAAATCCCACTCCAGAGATTTAAGTACATAAATCTAGGCTGACACTCCGAGGGAGTGCTGCACTGTCGGAGGTGCCGTCTTTTGGATGAAATATTAAACCGAGGCCCCATCTGCTCTCTCAGGTGGACATAAAAGATCCCATGGCACTATTTCGAAGAAGAGCAGGGGAATTATCCCCAGTGTCCTGGGGTCAATATTTATCCCTCAATCAACATAACAAAAACAGATCATCTGGTCATTATCACATTGCTGTTTGTGGGAGCTTTGTTCTTTTGTTATGTTGATTGAGGGATAAATGTTGGTCAGGACACCATAGATAACTCCCCTGCTCTTCTTCGAAATAGTGCCATGGGATCTTTTACATCCATTTGAGAGAGCAGACTGGGCCTCGGTTTAACGTTTCATCCGATAGACGGCACCTCCGACAGTGCAGCGCTCCCTCAGCACTGCATTGGAGTGTCAGCCTAGATTTATGTGCTCAATTGAGTTTGACAGAGAAATTGAATAAATGTACAAGAGCGATTTACAATTAAGGTGGACTGATTTAACTTTCTTTGTTCATTTTCTCCCGTGCACGTGTGAACCCAGGGTGAAGACACAATCGGTGTCAGCTGTGATGGTCTTGACAGTTGAATTCCCTGCCAATATTTCATGGTGCAGCCTCACATCTGAAGAATGGCCCATCAGATCGAGCCTGGCACACGTGGAACCATATCAGGAGGGGAAGGATAGGAAGAGTATTAACAAGAAGAAAATGCAGGAGCTGCCTTAAATTCATTACTATTCTGCATCATAATATCACTCCAGCATCTATTGATGAGTTTCGTAATAGCAACAACAGCAATTTGCTTCATATAGCGCCTTTAACGTATTAAAACATCCCAAGGTACTTTACAGGAGTGTTATCAAACAAAATTTAACACTAAGCCACATCATCATCATCATCAAGACAGTCCCTCGGAATCGAGGAAGACTTGCTTCCACTCTTAACACAAGTCCTTAGGTGGCTGAACGGTCCAATACGAGAGCACAGCTCCTGTCACAGGTGGGGCAGATAGTCGTTGAGGGAAGAGGTGGGTGGGACTGGTTTGCCGCACACTCCTTCCGCTGCCTGCGCTTGATTTCTGCATGCTCTCGGCACCCTCCCGGATGCACTTCCTCCACTTAGGGACGGTGGAGCGATTATAATCAGGGATGACCCAAGAGGGCATAATTTGAGGAGTGCAGACATCTTGGGGGTTGTGGGGCTGGAGGAGATTACAGAGATAGGGAGGGGCGAGGCCATGGAGGGATTTGTAAATAAAGATAAGAATTAAATTTTTTTAGAATGCAGTGCTTAATCCAGCAATGCAAGTGTGCAGTTGAGAAATACTTGTATCATTTCCCGGTGTTTTGTATCAGTATATCCAATTGTTTGCAAGCAAATGAGAAAGGGTCGTCAAATGGACTTGAATAAAGACTATGCCCCTTTTTACCTATGCAAGGTCTCTTGGTGTCGGACTCCATTGAAAAATTTAGAAGTTCTGGAGGAAAAAAAGTGCTTAAAGTTTGGATTTAATCTTAGGTCTCGGTTTAAGAAAGACTTGGATTTATATAGCGCCTTTCATGATCACCAGATGTCTCAAAGCGCTTTTCAGCCAATGAAGTACTTTTGGAGTGTAGTCACTGTTGTAATGTTGGAAATGTGGCAGCCAATTTGCGCACAGCAAGTTCCCACAAATAGCCATGTGATAATGACCAAATAATCTGTTCTTTTGTTATGTTGATTGAGGGATAAATATTGGCCCGGACACTAGGGATAACTCCCCTGCTCTTCTTTGAAATAATGCCTTGGGATCTTTTACGTCCACGTGAGAGAGCAGACGGGGCCTCGGTTTAACGCCTCATCTGAAAGACGGCACCTCTGACAGTGCAGCACTCCCTCAGTACTGCACCTCCGACAGTGCGGCACTCCCTCAGTACTGCACCTCCAACAGTGCGGCACTCCCTCAGTACTGCAGCTCCGACAGTGCGGCACTCCCTCAGTACTGCACCTCCGACAGTGCGGCACTCCCTCAGTACTGCACCTCCGACAGTGCGGCACTCCCTCAGTACTGCACCTCCGACAGTGCGGCACTCCCTCAGTACTGCACCTCCGACAGTGCGGCACTCCCTCAGTACTGCACCTCCGACAGTGCGGCACTCCCTCAGTACTGCACCTCCGACAGTACGGCACTCCCTCAGCACTGCACTGGGAGTGACATCCTAGATCTTTCTGTGCTCAAGTCCCTGGAGTGGGACTTGAACCCACGACCTTCTGATCCAGAGGCGCGAGTGCTACCCACTGAGCTACAGCTGCCATGGTTTGCAAGCCTTCAACCTCATTTAAAAAAAATCCAAAGTGCAATTAATGGTAAATAGTTGCAGATGTGGCATTTCTCATCCATCACACGGTCTGGCAGGAACTTAGTCCCTGTGTGCATCAACAAAGCTTCGTCACAAGCACACATCCATCAGCTCTTGGAGTTTGCCCTTTCAAGGAGCTGAGCGGTGTTGTGTTTTCATCTGCAATGTCAATACCATTGCTCTCACTGCCTGGCTGACTGCCCGCTAAGCTCTATTTAAACTCATATGGAAAATAAAAGGAACCGGCTAGTGGGGTCATGATAATGCAGACTGGGCACATGTTGGCTTGCTACTGTATCAATATAACCCTCACAACCTGTTCTTGAATCGATACAATCTCGTCCAGTCTGCTACCACACCAGTATCAGTTTATGAATTCTCTTACCAGATTTTCAAGTTGTTCCTCACCCTTATTTTTAAATTCATCCTCTTTTATCTGAGCATAAGAAATAGGAACAGGAGTAGACCATACGGCCCCTCGAACCTGCTCCGCCATTCAATAAGATCCTGGCTGATCTTCGACCTCAACTCCACTTTCCTGCCCGATCCCCATATCCCTCGATTGGTGATCTCCGTCCAGATTCTCCTGACGTTTCTCTGTCGCTGACTGTTACAAAGTAAAAGACAGCTGTGATTAGCTGCTTTGATGTGAACAAAGTGTGCACCTTTAACACTGAGTGTGAACCCTTCTTCTCTTCTTAGGCAGTCCCTCGGAGTCGAGGATGACTTGCTTCCACACTAACATGAGTTCTCAGGTGATTGATGAGACCAATACGGGACCTACAGACTCTGTCACAGGTGGACAGACAGTGGTTGGAGGGACGGGTGGGTAGAGTGCTTGGGTTGTCGTGCACTCCTTCCGCTGTTTGCACTTCATACCGAGTGATAATCACAGAAGCGATCACGGGCAAGTCTGCCCTAAACACAGACACACATGCACACAGATACAGATACACATATACACAGACACACACGCACAGACACACGTGCACAGACACACACGCAGACACGCAGACACACACGCAGACACATACACAGACACACACGCACAGACACACGTGCACAGACACACACGCAGACACACACAGACACACAGACACACACGCAGACACGCAGACACACACTCAGACACATTCACAGACACACATGCACACAGATACACATATACACAGACACACATGCACAGACACACACGCAGACACACACACACACACAGACACATACACAGACACACGTGCACAGACATACACGCACAAACACACATGCAGACACATACACAGATACACACACACACACACAGACACACAGACACACGTGCGCAGACACACACGCACAGACACACGTGCACAGACACACACGCAGACACATACACAGATACACACACACATACACACATACACAGACACACACGCACAGACACACACGCACAGACACACACGCACAGACACACGTGCGCAGACACACAGACACACACACAGACACATACACAGACACACGTGCACAGACACACACGCACAAACACACATGCAGACACATACACAGATACACACACACAGACACACGTGCGCAGACACACACGCACAGACACACGTGCACAGACACACACGCAGACACATACACAGATACACACACACACAGACACATACACAGACACACGTGCACAGACACACACGCACAAACACACATGCAGACACACACACACACACACACAGACACACGTGCGCAGACACACAGACACACACACAGACACATACACAGATACACATGCACAGACACACGTGCACAGACACACACGCAGACACATACACAGATACACACACACACACAGATACACACACTTTCAGCAAGAGTGCCTGGAAAGCCATCAGATGTGGAAACACCGTCTGATTTCCCCCTCTACAATGCAGAGCCAATTGTAATAGTCTTTGTGGAGTCTGGACTGGAGTAATCTGCACTCAGCATGGGCCAGGAATTGAACCCGAGACTTTCCTGAGCTGCATAACGCACTGAACCATCAGGGGAGTTGAACATTTAACTCCTGATCCTTGACTTTAAAATGCATCTGCTCATTGGAGACAGGGTGTGGGAAAATGGTCATTAATAGTGTTTTGGTGCTTTCTGTCTGACTAAGAGTGTATTGGTTTAATTTTATGGTTTTTTGTATAAAATATCAAAGAATTTTTATTAAAAATGGAACGGAATTAAAATATTTTGTGAGAACTATTGATTTTTTACAACACGGACTGTTTTTATTTTATTTGCTTCTGGATAATTTTTTCCATCTCTTCTTTACACTGCATCATTTTCTTACCAAGTTCCTGGAGGGGGAACCAGTTCCCAGAATTATGACAAAGCTTTGTTTGATTGAACTGCTCGAAGGTGTGCGAAATTACCTTCCTTGTCCGTTCCACACTTGTGATCCATCACTAAGTTTTTTTTCTTTCTCTGCTTGAGGAGCGCTTGAAGGATAGATCTCCGAGTACATTGTGGCGGTGAGGAACTTCGCCTGTGCCAGCATGTATTGGAAAATCCCAACTGTTTATTTGGAAACTCTATGCCCTGGCCTTCACCCAATGTCTTCTCCTGACACATGACAAACGGGAATTATGGCTGCAAATTTGGATCTTACCATTCCGATGTGTAACATTTTGAATCACAAACATGAACACTGCTACTCTGAATCTGTGTTCAATTTGTTTCCTGCTCCACTGCCATGACTACAGGAACTTAAAGGCCACAGGTCAAATATCTTAGTTGTTTTTGCTAAGACACACACTACTGTAATGTATGCACCAATGAGCATGCTCACCGGCTTGTGGAGCCATTGCACTGTTAGTGGCTTAGCCAGTCACGTGATGGTCACAAGACTCAATAAAACCCCAACCAGTTGAGTTCAGGTTCTCCACGATGAGGCGTGCAGTTGTGGTGGATGAACTGGTCGGGCTCAGTTTGGTTGTTAAACCTTTGCTAATAAACCAGTGAGTTCTTTACAGCTGGTAATTCTTAAGCAAAGAACCCATGAAGCAAAGACACTGCAACTACGACACTGATAACAACACGCTATTTTTTTATATCCTTGTGCCCCACACCTGCTATCTGTAACCAATAGTCCAGGGCTACTTACGGTCACATTTCCCCATGTTCCTTTGCCCCCTTGTCGCACCATCAGCTTGGGGTTCATCGATGATCTTTTTGCCTCTTCTCTCCTGAAGTGCTGACTCATGCTGGAGACATAAAAGGAAAAAGAAAGTCTTGCATTTATACAGTGCCTTTCATGACCACCGGACACCTCAAAGCGCTCTACAGCCAATGAGGCACTTTTGGAGTGCAGTCACTGTTGTAATGTGGAAAACGCGGCAGCCAATTTGCTCACAGCAAGCTCCCACAAACAGCAGTGTGATAATGACCAGATAATCTGTTTTTGTTATGTTGATTGAGGGTTAAATATTGGCCCCAGGACACCGGGGATAACTCCCCTGCTCTTCTCCGAAATAATGCCACAGGATCTTTTACGTCCACCTGAGAGAGCAGACAGGGCCTCGGTTTAACGTCTCATCTGAAAGACGGCGCCTCCACCAGTGCAGTGCTTCCTCAGTACTGCACTGGGAGTGTCAGCTTACATTTTGTGCTCAGGTCTGTGAATCTACAACCTTCTGACTCAGAGGCAAGAGTGCTGCCCACTGAGCCATGGCCGACACAACTGTAAATCTGAAATGAATTGAAAATGTTGGAAATACACAACAGGTCCATTGGCCTCGGAAAACAGCTCAATGTTTAAGGTGTAAACCTTTGTTACACCTGGAAACTGAAAGTGTTATATATGCAGACTATAGATATACTCTCTGTGTAGTCACTGTATAGTTGCATAAGATGGAGACTTGTTACCTGATGTACTATCAATAAGGTTTACACTGTGTATATACTATGCTGGCACCACGAGAGGGTGCAACTGGTGGAGACCGGGGTTTCCTGCCCCTGTGGCAGAGGCTGTTCACCAGAGGGCACTGCGGTGGGAGACCTGAGGGTCACCTGCATAGGTGTGCACGGCCCAGTATAAAAGGCTGCCCACCATGCTTGTGCCTCTGGAGTTACGAATAAAGGACCAGGGTCACTACAGTTTGAGTACAACATATTGCCTCATGGAGTCATTCATAAGTGCATTACAGACATAACAGAAAGATGCATGAAAGAGTCTCAATTTTGATTCCTGGTCTGTGCTGAGTTGATTGATCTCAGCTAGGGTTAGTGGGAGAAGGGCTACAATGTGCTTCAATGTCTCTGGATTAGGTAAATGATAATAGAATTACATTGAATTCACTTCACAGAAACAGGCCATTCGGCCCAACTGGTCCATACCTCCTCCCACCCTCTTCATCTCCCCCTTATCAGCATAAACTTTGATTCCTTTCTCCCCCATGCATTTATCTAGTTTCCCCTTCTGTGCTATTCGCCTCAACCACTCCCTGTGGCAGCGAGTTCCACATTCTAAGCACTGTGGGTAAAGAAGTTTCTCCTGAATTCCTTATTGGATTCATTAGTGACTGTCTTACATTTACGGTCCCTAGTTTTGGTCCCCCCCCCAAAAGTAGAATCATCTTGTCTACATCTACCCTGTTGAACCCATTTATAATTTTGCACCTTGAATCGCTGCCCAGTGAGTCCTGCTGGCACTGCGAGTGTGCGGACATTGGCTGTAAGGCTCCCTACAGGTACCCAGGCCACCAGCTCTCACTGTCAAACCGCACACATCAATACAACAACAACTTGTATTTATATAGTGCCTTTAACGTAGTAAAGCATCCCACGGCGCTTCACAGGATGTTATAAGACAAAGCAAATACATTTGACACCGAGCCACATAGGGAGAAATTAGCGCAGGTGACCAAAAGCTTGGTCAATGAAGTAGGTTTTAAGGAGCGTCTTAAAGGAGGAAAGAGAGGTAGAGAAGAGAGGTTTAGGCAGAGAGTTCCAGAGCTTATGGCCCAGGCAGCACCGCCAATGGTGGAGCGATTATAATCAGGGATGCTCAAGAGGGCAGAATTAGAGGAGCACAGAGATCTCGGGGGGTTGTGGGGCTGGAGGAGATTACAGAGATAGGGAGGGGCGAGGTCATGGAGGAATTTGAAAACAAAGATGAGAATTTTGAAATCGAGGCGTTGTTTAACCGGGAGCCAATGTAGGTCAGCGAGCACTGGGGGTAATGGGTGAACGGGACTTGGTGCGAGTTAGGACACGAGGCAGCTGAGTTTTGGATCACCTCTAGTTTACGTAGGGTAGAATGTGCGAGGCCAGCCAGGAATGCGTTGGAATAGTCAAGTCTAGAGCTAACAACGGCATGGATGAGGGTTTCAGCAGCAGATGAGCTGAGGCAAGGGGTGGAGACGGGCGATGTTACGGAGGTGGAAATAGGCGGTTCTAGTTATGCCGCATAATAGCCCTTTGGACTAGGTACGGGTCAAAAGTGGAAACATACCCCAAAGAGTCAGTGCTTTTGGGGAAAGAGAAGGCTGGCAGATTAAAAAGAGACTTTTAATTCTTTGTTGTATGACTCATTCTGCACAACATGGGCATATTGTGAGAGACTGACCTGCATCTGTCAGAGGCTGACTGGGACAGACAGCAGGGAGGTGCGGACGTCCCACAGGAACATTATTTAGTCCTGCTAACCGGGAGTAAATTCAATGTTGATCACTTTTTTTGGAGGATATTTACATTCAAATTCCCGTTAAACTGCACGTCTGCCCGCGCTCTGGAACTCTCAGGCAGGCTGCTTGTTGGCTTTACAATGGCGGAAAAACGCACATGCACGGAAATTTGGATGGGCAGTGCAGCCTGTTAAAGGGGCCGCGCATCCCCCCAAAAAATAAGGAGAACATTGTTTACATCGTCAATAAAATAACAACTTGTATTTATACAGCACCTTGAACATAGGAAATCGTCCCAAGCAGCTTCACAGGAGCGTAATCAGACCTAAGCAAGCCTAAACAAGCGCTCTACTTGTAACTCCTACACGGCAAGCAAGCCCCAGGTGGGCAGAGGAAACATTTCAATGGCACTCTCAAAGCCTCCTTGATAAAATGCAGCATCTCCACCGATACCTGGGAGTCCCTGGTCCAAGATCGCCCTGAGTGGAGGAAGAGCATCCGGGAGGGCGCTGAGTACCTCGAGTCTCGTTGCCGAGAGCATGCAGAAAACAAGCGCAGGCAGCGGAAGGAGCGTGCGGCAAAACAGACTCCCCACCCACTCTTTCCTCCAACCACTGTCTGTCCCACCTGTGACAGAGACTGTAATTCCCGTCTTGGACTGTTCAGCCACCTGAGAACTTACTTTTAGAGTGGAAGCAAGTCTTCCTCGATCCCGCGGGACTGCCTATGATGATGATGATGATGATGATGATGAATCAGACAACATTTAACACCGAGCCACGTAAGGAGATATTGAGGTATGACTAAAATGTTCATTCCAGTTGATACATGCACTTTCCTGCAAAGATTATGATCAGGATTGGGAGCCTTGAACTCAATTGTAAGGTCTGTGCTTTTGATCAGATCAAGATCAGTTCAAAGAACAAAGGATCAGATATAATTGAATCATAGAATGGTTACAGCACAGGAGAAGGCTATTTGGCCCATCGAGCCCGTGCTGACACTCAGCCAGTCCCACTCCACCACTGTTTCCCCTTAGCCCTGCAATTTTTTTCCTTCAGGTACTTATTGCAATAGTTAGGAAGGTCATGAGCTTGCATGATGTGGAATCTAAATGGGTAGAGCTGCAGAACACTAAAGGGCAAAAAACGTTAGTGGGAGTTGTGTACAGACCTCCAAACAGTAGTAGTGATGTTGGGGAGGGCATCAAACATGAAATTAGGGGTGCATGCAATAAAGATGCAGCAGTTATCATGGGTGACTTTAATATGCATATAGATTGGGCTAACCAAACTGGAAGCAATATGGTGGAGGAGGATTTCCTGGAGTGCATAAGGAATGGTTTTCTAGACCAATATGTCGAGGAACCAACTAGGGGGGAGGCCATCTTAGACTGGGTGTTGTATAATGAGAGAGGATTAATTAGCAATCTCGTTGTGTGAGGCCCCTTGGGGAAGAGTGACCATAATATGGTGGAATTCTACATTAGGATGGAGAATGAAACAGTTAATTCAAAGACCATGGTCCAGAACTTAAAGAAGGGTAACTTTGAAGGTCTGAGGCGTGAATTGGTTAGGATAGATTGGCGAATGATACTTCAGGGGTTGACAGTGGATGGGCAATGGCAGACATTTAGAGACCGCATGGATGAACTACAACAATTGTACAAAAAGGGAAGGTGGCTCAACCGTGGCTATCAAGGGAAATCAGGGATAGTATTAAAGCCAAGGAAGTGGCATACAAATTGGCCAGAAATAGCAGCGAACCCGGGGACTGGGAGAAATTTAGAACTCAGCAGAGGAGGACAAAGGATTTGATTAGGGCAGGGAAAATAGAGTACGAGAGGAAGCTTGCAGGGAACATTAAAACGGATTGCAAAAGCTTCTATAGCTATGTAAAGAGAAAAAGGTTAGTAAAGACAAACGTAGGTCCCCTGCAGTCAGAATCAGGGGAAGTCATAACGGGGAACAAAGAAATGGCAGATCAATTGAACAAATACTTTGGAGAACACAAACAACCTTCCGGATATAAAAGGGGTCAGAGGGTCTAGTAAGAAGGAGGAACTGAGGGAAATCCTTATTAGTCGTGAAATTGTGTTGGGGAAATTGATGGGATTGAGGGCCGATAAATCCCCAGGGCCTGATGGACTGCATCCCAGAGTACTTAAGGAGGTGGCCTTGGAAATAGCGGATGCATTGACAGTCATTTTCCAACATTCCATAGACTCTGGATCAGTTCCTATGGAGTGGAGGGTAGCCAATGTAACCCCACTTTTTAAAAAAGGAGGGAGAGAAAAAACAGGGAATTATAGACCGGTCAGCCTGACATCGGTAGTGGGTAAAATGATGGAATCAATTATTAAGGATGCCATAGCAGCGCATTTGGAAAGAGGTGACATGATAGGTCCAAGTCAACATGGATTTGTGAAAGGGAAATCATGCTTGACAAATCTTCTTCGAATTTTTTGAGGATGTTTCCAGTAGAGTGGACAAGGGAGAACCAGTTGATGTGGTGTATTTGGACTTTCAGAAGGCTTTCGACAAGGTCGCACACAAGAGATTAATGTGCAAAGTTAAAGCACATGGGATTGGGGGTAGTATGCTGACGTGGTTTGAGAACTGGTTGACAGATAGGAAGCAAAGAGTAGGAGCAAATGGGTACTTTTCAGAATGGCAGGCAGTGACTAGTGGGGTATCGCAAGGTTCTGTGCTGGAGCCCCAGCTGTTTACATTGTACATTAATGATTTAGACGAGGGGATTAAATGTAGTATCTCCAAATTTGCGGATGACACTAAGTTGGGTGGCAGTGTGAGCTGCGAGGAGGATGCTATCAGGCTGCAGAGTGACTTGGATAGGTTAGGTGAGTGGGCAAATGCATGGCAGATGAAGTATAATGTGGATAAATGTGAGGTTATCCACTTTGGTGGTAAAAACAGAGAGACAGACTATTATCTGAATGGTGACAGATTAGGAAAAGGGAAGGTGCAACGAGACCTGGGTGTCATGGTACATCAGTCATTGAAGGTTTGCATGCAGGTACAGCAGGCGGTTAAGAAAGCAAATGGCATGTTGGCCTTCATAGCAAGGGGATTTGAGTACAGGGGCAGGGAGGTGTTACTATAGTTGTACAGAGCCTTGGTGAGGCCACACCTGGAGTATTGTGTACAGTTTTGGTTTCCTAACTTGAGAAAGGACATTCTTGCTATTGAGGGAGTGCAGCGAAGGTTCACCAGACTGATTCCTGGGATGGCGGGACTGACATATCAAGAAAGACTGGATCAACTGGGCTTGTATTCACTGGAGTTCAGAAGAATGAGAGGGGATCTTATAGAAACATTTAAAATTCTGACGGGTTTAGACAGGTTAGATGCAGGACGAATGTTCCCAATGTTGGGGAAGTCCAGAACCAGGGGTCACAGTCTAAGGATAAGGCGTAAGCCATTTAGGACCGAGATGAGGAGAAACTACTTCACCCAGAGAGTGGTGAACCTGTGGAATTCTGCACCACAGAAAGTTGTTGAGGCCAATTCACTAAATATATTCAAAAAGGAGTTAGATGTAGTCCTTACTACTAGGGGGATCAAGGGGTATCGCGAGAAAGCAGGAATGGGGTACTGAAGTTGCATGTTCAGCCATGAACTCATTGAATGGCGGTGCAGGCTCGAAGGGCCGAATGGCCTACTCCTGCACCTATTTTCTATGTTCTATATTTCTATGTTTATTCAATTCCCTTTTGAAAGCCACGATTGAGTCTGCCTCCATCACCTTCTCAGGCAGTGCATTCCAGATCCTAACCACTCGCTGCGTAATGAGTTTTTCCTTATGTCGCCTTTGGTTCTTCCGAGATCCAACACCGCCTCCAGTGCGCCAGTGCAGCCTTCGGCCGTCTGAGGAAAAGAGTGTTTGAAGACCAAGCCCTCAAAACTGCCACCAAGCTCATGGTCTACAGGGCTGTAGTAATACCCGCCCTCCTGTATGGTTCAGAGATGTGGACCATATACAGTAGACACCTCAAGTCGCTGGAGAAATACCACCAACGATGTCTCCGCAACATCCTACAAGTCCCCTGGGAGGACAGATGCACCAACGTTAGCGTCCTCGACCAGGCCAACATCCCCAGCATTGAAGCACTCACCACACTCAATCAGCTCCGCTGGGCAGGCCACATTTGTCGCATGCCAGACACGAGACTCCCAAAGCAAGCGCTCCACTCAGAACTCCTTCACAGCAAGCGAGCCAAAGGTGGGCATAGGAAATGCTACAAGGACACCCTCAAAGCCTCCTGATAAAGTGCAACATCCCCACCGACACCTGGGAGTCCCTGGCCAAAGACCGCCCAAAGTGGAGGAAGTGCATCCAGGAGGGCGCTGAGCACCTCGAGTCTCATCGCCGAGAGCATGCAGAGATCAAGCGCAGGCAGCGGAAAGAGCGTGCGGCAAACCAGTCCCACCCACCCCGTTCCTCAACGTCTGTATGTCCCATCTGTGACAGGGACTGTGGTTCTAGTATTGGAATGTATAGTCACCTAAGAAACATAGAAACATAGAAAATAGGTGCAGGAGTAGGCCATTCGGCTCCTCAAGCCTGCAGCGTCACTCAATGGGTTTTGGCTGAACATGCAACTTCAGTACCCCATTCCCACTTTCTCACCATACCCCCTGATCGCCCCAGTAGTAAGGACTACATCTAACTCCTTTTTGAATATATTTAGTGAATTGGCCTCAACAACATTCTGTGGTAGAGAATTCCACAGGTTTACCATTCTCTGGATGAAGAAGTTTCTCCTCATCTCGGTCCTAAATGGCTTACCCCTTATCCTTAGACTGTGACCCCTGGTTCTGGATTTCCTCAACATTGGGAACATTCGTCCTGCATCTAACCTGTCTAAACCTGTCAGAATTTTAAACGTTTCTATGAGATCCCCTCTCATTCTTCTGAACTCCAGTGAATACAAGCCCAGTTGATCCAGTCTTTCTTGATATGTCAGTCCCGCCATCCCGGGAATCAGTCTGGTGAACCTTCGCTGCACTCCCTCAATAGCAAGAATGTCCTTCCTCAAGTTAGGAGACCAAAACTGTGCACAATAATCCAGGTGTGGCCTTACCAAGGCCCTGTACAACTGTAGTAACACCTCCCTGCCCCTGTACTCAAATCCCCTTGCTATGAAAGCCAACATGCCATTTGCTTTCTTAACCCCCTGCTGTATCTGCATGCAAACCTGCAATGACTGATGTACCATGACACCCAGGTCTCGTTGCACCTCCCCTTTTCCTAATCTGTCACCATTCAGATAATAGTCTGTCTCTCTGTTTTTACCACCAAAAAGTGGATATCCTCACATTTATCCACATTATACTTCATCTGCCATGCATTTGCCCACTCACCTAACCTATCCAAGTCACTCTGCAGCCTGATAGCATCCTCCTCGCAGCTCACACTGCCACCCAACTTAGTGTCATCCGCAAATTTGGAGATACTACATTTAATCCCCTCGTCTAAATCATTAAGGTACAATGTAAACAGCTGGGGCCTCAGCACAGAACCTTGCGGTACCCCACTAGTCACTGCCTGCCATTCTGAAAAGTACCCATTTACTCCTACTCTTTGCTTCCTATCTGCCAACCAGTTCTCAATCCACGTCAGCACCCTACGCCCAATCCCGTGTGCTTTAACTTTGTACATTAATCCCTTGTGTGGGACCTTGTCGAAAGCATTCTGAAAGTCCAAATACACCAGATCAACTGGTTCTCCCTTGTCCACTCTACTGGAAACATCCTCAAAAAATTCCAGAAGATTTGTCAAGCATGATTTCCCTTTCACAAATCCATGCTGACTTGGACCTATCATGTCACTTCTTTCCAAATGCACTGCTATGACATCCTTAATAATTGATTCCATCATTTTACCCACTACCGATGTCAGGCTGACCGGTCTATAATTCCCTGTTTTCTCTCTCCCTCCTTTTTTAAAAAGTGGGGTTACATTGGCTACCCTCCGCTCCATAGGAACTGATCCAGAGTCTATGGAATGTTGGAAAATGACTGTCAATGCATCCGCTATTTCCAAGGCCACCTCCTTAAGTACTCAGGGATGCAGTCCATCAGGCCCTGGGGATTTATCGGCCCTCAATCCCATCAATTTCCCCAACACAATTTCACGACTAATAAGGATTTCCCTCAGTTCTTGCTTCTTACTAGACCCTCTGACCCCTTTTATATCCGGAAGGTTGTTTGTGTCCTCCAAAGTACTTGTTCAATTGGTCT
The DNA here is from genome assembly GCF_044704955.1 of Pristiophorus japonicus. Taxonomy (NCBI): domain Eukaryota; kingdom Metazoa; phylum Chordata; class Chondrichthyes; family Pristiophoridae; genus Pristiophorus; species Pristiophorus japonicus. The sequence goes on along the minus strand of NC_091993.1, from coordinate 30,728,003 downwards.
GCCATTTCTTTATTCCCCGTTATGACTTCCCCTGTTTCTGACTGCAGGGGACCTACGTTTGTCTTTACTAACCTTTTTCTCTTTACATAGCTATAGAAGCTTTTGCAATCCGTTTTAATGTTCCCTGCAAGCTTCCTCTCGTACTCTATTTTCCCTGCCCTAATCAAATCCTTTGTCCTCCTCTGCTGAGTTCTAAATTTCTCCCAGTCCCCGGGTTCGCTGCTATTTCTGGCCAATTTGTATGCCACTTCCTTGGCTTTAATACTATCCCTGATTTCCCTTGATAGCCACGGTTGAGCCACCTTCCCTTTTTGTACAATTGTTGTAGTTCATCCATGCGGTCTCTAAATGTCTGCCATTGCCCATCCACTGTGAACCCCTGAAGTATAATTCGCCAATCTATCCTAACCAATTCACACCTCATACCTTCAAAGTTACCCTTCTTTAAGCTCTGGACCATGGTCTTTGAATTAACTGTTTCATTCTCCATCCTAATGTAGAATTCCACCATATTATGGTCACTCTTCCCCAAGGGGCCTTGCACAACGAGATTGCTAATTATTCCTCTCTCATTACACAACACCCAGTCTAAGATGGCCTCCCACCTAGTTGGTTCCTCGATATATTGGTCTAGAAAACCATCCCTTATGCACTCCAGGAAATCCTCCTCCACCGTATTGCTTCCAGTTTGGTTAGCCCAATCTATATGCATATTAAAGTCACCCATGATAACTGCTGCACCTTTATTGTATGCACCCCTAATTTCCTGTTTGATGCCCGCCCCAACATTACTACTACTGTTTGGAGGTCTGTACACAACTCCCACTAACGTTTTTTGCCCTTTGGTGTACCCATATAGATTCCACATCATCCAAGCTAATGTCCTTCGTAACTATTGCATTAATCTCCTCTTTAACCAGCAATGCTACCCCACCTCCTTTTCCTTTTATTCTATCCTTCCTGAATGTTGAATACCCTTGGATGTTGAGTTCCCAGCCCTGATCATCCTGGAGCCACGTCTCTGTAATCCCAATCACATCATATCTGTTAACATCTATTTGCACAGTTAATTCATCCAACTTATTACGGATACTCCTTGCATTAAGACACAAAGCCTTCAGGCTTGTTTTTTTAGCACGTTGTCCTTTTAGAATTATGATGTAGTGTGGCCCTTTTTGTTTCTTGCCTTTGTTTACTCGGCCTTCCACTATTGCTTTTTACCTTTCTACCATCTGTTTCTGACTCCATATTACTTCGCCCTGTCTCGCTGCATAGGTTCCCATTCCCCTGCCATATTAGTTTAAACACTCCCGAACTGCATTAGCAAATGTTACCCCTAGGACATCAGTTCCAGTCCTGCCCAAGTACAGACCATCCCTTTTGTACAGGCCCCACTTCCCCCAAAACTGGTTCCAATGTCCCAGGAATTTGAATCCCTCCCTCTTGCACCACTGCTCAAGCCACGTATTTATTCTAACTATCCTGCTCCCTCTACTCTGATTAGCACGTGGCACTGGTAGTAATCCAGAGATTACTACCTTTGAGTTCCTACTTTTTAATTTAACTCCTAGCTCCCTAAATTCAGCTTGTAGGACCTCTTCCCGCTTCTTATCTGTATCGTTGGTACCTACATGTACCACGACGACTGGCTGTTCACCTTCCCGCTCCAGAATGCTCTGCAGCCACTCCGAAACATCCTTGACCCTTGCACCAGGGAGGCAACCTGGTGTCTCAGTTACGGCCGCAGAAACTCCTATCTATTCCCCTATCACTTTTGCTCTCCCACTCTTTTTCCCGCCCTTCTGTGCAGCAGAGCCACCCATGGTGCCATGAACCTGGCTGCTGGTGCCTTCCCCTGGTAAAGTCATCTCCCCCAACAGTATCCAAAACGGTATATCTGTTTTGGAGGGAGATGACCGCAGGGGACTCCTGCACTACCTTCTTGCTCTTGCCTTGTCTCTTGGTCACCCATTCACTATCAGTCCTAACCCTTACCTGCGTAAGAGTGGAAGCAAGTCTTCCTCGATTCCGAGGGACTGCCTATGATATGATTTGGTTGTTCTACCTTAAATCTGTGTTCTCTGGTTCTCCACCCTTCTGCCAATGGGAACAGTTTCTCAATATCTACTCTGTCCAGACCCCTCATGATTTTGAACACGTCGATGTTGCAAAGAAAATTGATAAAGATGACCAATGCAGACCAATTACTATTGCAGGAGCTTTTATATCTAACTTAGGATCAAATCCTTGCAACAAAAATAAATTCAAAAGGCTAAGCAGTGCAGGAGCCGCATTTGATTGGCCCGAGATGCCACGGCGTCGCAGCCTCAGGTGAGCGCGGCGCTCCTCGCGCCCAGGTGACGGCTCGCGCGTAGGCCCCGCCCCCCTTCGCGGGGTTCGCCAATCAAAGCCAGGAAATCCCGCCTCCCGTCCGCCCATTGGCTGGCCCGTCCCGCCCACCCCTCGCGCTATTGGCCGGCGCCTGGCTGTCAATCAAAGGTCGGGGCCGTGCGTCAGGTGAGGAGCGGGCGCTACGCCGGGCAGCCGGGCGCTGCCAGTGCGGAGAGAGGAAAGTGTCGGCGGAGGTTGGGCGCGAACCCCTCCGCGCAACATCTGCCCCCAAACCTCACACCCAACTCTCCAACCGTTAAAATTTTCCAACTTTCAAAATTGTCAAACTTTTTCCAACTTTCAGAATTGTTAAACTTTCCAACTTTTCTACTTTCACGAAGACAGAACCTCCCACCTGGAACGGAACCATGAAGAGTTTGAAGTCTCGGTTGAAGAAGCACGAAGTGACTCTCAATGTAAGTTCAAAGTTGAAAAGCGTCATTAGCCTTGCCTGAGTGAAGAAGGTTGCAGGTTTTAGCAAACAGCTCACTCACTTTTCAGCCGGAGCCTCTTTGTTTGTCCTGTGTTTCTGAAGTTTAAAATGTAATGTTTGGAATGTTGAGAGAAAGCGTCCTCCCGGAGCGCTGTGGGCTGGGCAGCACCGATTGTGTGAGCCCAGTGTTTGTTACAATGCATCCTCATCCTCATCCCAGGACCACCCTGCTGGGTGGGATGTTCAATGCACGACCCGCAATGTGGGCAGGGGGGCTGGTTTAGCTAAAGGACCAAAATTGCAAGTTTAACACAAGAAAAACTGAGATGCCAGCAGTCTGTATCAGGGAAGTTTGTTATTGAGTGGACTTAATAGTTTAAGTGCGCTGTAGGCTGAAAAGGCTGTTTAGTTATTTGTACCCACAACACTGATCACATTTGCCACTGGCACAAACCACCACGCCCAGGTTCCTGCTTGGGTCGTCTTCTTCCCTATGGCAGTAGCAAAGCAATATCCGAGTCCGATATCCAGGTCAAAGTGTAACAGTGTGGGTATCTTGTAGGCTGCCTGCGAATTCCCTCGGAGGGCAGTGCTCAGCGATGGGCTCCAGGGTCTTGTTTAGGTATACGCTGTGTGTATAATTTTGAACGTGAATTCAATACGACCACCGCGTGTCTGTAATAAGGGCTATTCACACACTTATTTTGGGCGGGTGTTTGTTTTTGGGTGTTAACCTGAACCTTCCAGATGACATTAAATCTTGTCATAATTCCCAGGTGTCCATTAGTCCAGATTTTATAATAGATTTTAAACCTCTTGGCTAGGTTGTAGCCTAATAATCATTCCCAGATATCTGTTCTCCATCAAGAGCAGCTGTACACTTTGATTAGATGACAGCCCTGTAATCACTCCTAGCTATCTAATATTTTCCATACCTCTGGATTGGCACTGTGGCATATTTACTTTGAGTTAGCTGGTCTCAAGAACATATAATTTTGTGGTGACTCTTTTGAGTATTCTGTTTTCTACACTTGCTCTGATTTAACTTTTCAACTTTTTTATGCAAAAGAAAGACGTACATTTCTAGAGCTTTCATGACCACCGGATGTCGCAAAGCGCTTTAAAGCCAATGAAGTATTTTTTGAAATGTAGTCACTGTTGTAATGTGGGAAACGCGGCAGCCAATTTGCACACAGCTATCTCCCACAAACAGCAATGTGATAAATGACCAGATAATTTGTTTGTGATGTTGGCTGCGGGATAAATATTGGATCCAGGACACCGGGATAACTCCCCTGCTCTTCCTCAAAATAGTGCCATAGGATCTTTTAGGTCCACCTGAGAGGGCAGAAGGGGTTTCGGATTAACGTCTCATCCGAAATACATCACCTCCGACAGTGGAGTGGGAGTGTCAGCCTGGATTACGTGCTCAAGTCCCTGGAGTGGGACTTGAACCCCATGAACTTCTGACTCCGAGGAATGAGGAGTCTGTGCATGTTAATCCAGAACAGATATTACCCTGAGACTTAACATTTTTTTTAAATTTAATTAACTCTTGGAATTAAAAGCTTATGGGGATTCCAGTTTAATCTGAAATGGCACAGTCAATATACCTGTATTGCACAAACCATTGCTGAAGCTGTTTCTGATCTCCCTCTATTCCCAACCAAGCCCTGAAATCTCCGACAGCTTACAGAACAACTCTTTTTTGGAGACAAAGTAAACATTTAAATCAAGTGCCCCCCAATCTGGGGGACACTCCAAACATTTTTCAAGGCCCTTTTTTTCCTTTTTTTGTTTTTTTAAAATTTTTTGTTTTTGTTTTTTATGTTTTTTTTGGGCACTAAAATCATAAATTTTACCAGTGCCACCCAGTTTACAGAACAAGTGGAGAACCTAATGCACCAGTCCCCCACGTTAGTACACCTGATGCAGTGGATTTGCTCTACCACACAAATTGACGCACAGCGACGCACCTTAATTGTCTGCCCCACAAACCACCCCCCCCCCACTCCCCTCCCCTCCCGAGATGTCTGTGCTCCTTTAATTCTGCCCTCTTGAGCATTCCCGATTATAATCGCTCAACCATCGGTGGCCGTGCCTTCTGTTGCCTGGGCCCCAAGCTCTGGAACTCCCTCCCTAAACACCTCCGCCTCTCTACCTCACTTTCCTCCTTCAAGACGCTCCTTAAAACCTATCCCTCTGATCAAGCTTTTGGTCACCTGCCCTAATTTGTCCTTATGCGGCTCGGTGTCAAATTTTATTGTCTCATAATACTCCTGTGAAGTGCCTTGGGACGTTTCATTATGTTAAAGGCGCTATATAAATACAAGTTGATTTTTGGACTCGAGTTCCTGTTCCTAGGGATGATGCCAATAATTCCATCTCGTTCATTCCAGCAGCAGAGTTAATAGTTGGGATGAAACTGGATGTACAATCCTGCCACTGGAATAAGGGTGTCTTTCAGTAGTGTAAATGTTGGAAGCTGGTTTACAGATCCTAATCACCTGCAATCTGATCTAAAGGAGTGCTAGTACAAGAATGGTTTCAGAGTCCCGAACATGACCACAGGAGAGGGAAATCGGCAACATTACTTAACCCTGCAGTTAGGTCTGATTGCCTCATTTAAACAAAAAAATTGTTCTGGCATGTGGGTGTCGCTGGCAAGGCCAGCATTTATTGTCCATCCCCAATTGCCCTTGAGAAGGTAGTGGTGAGTCGTCGTCTTGAACCGCTGCAGTCCGTGTGGTGAAGGTGCTCCCACTGTGCTGTTCGGGAGGGAGTTCCAGGATTTTGATCCAGCGACGATGAAGGAACGGACGATATATTTCCAAGTCAGGATGGTGTGTGACTTGGAGGTGATGGTGTTCCCATGTGCCTGCTGCCCTTGTCTTTCTCAGTGGTAGAGGTCGCGGGTTTGGGAGGTGCTCCCGAAGAAGCCTTGGCGAGTTACTGCAGTGCATCTTGTAGATGGTACACACTGCAGCCACGGTGGAGGAAGTGAATGTTGAAGGTGGTGGATGGGGTGCCGATCAAGTGGGCTGCTTTGTCCTGGATGCTGTCGAACTTCGAGTGTTGGGGGGTTCTAAGGATTCCACACTAATTGTATGTCATTCAACCCTGGGGCCACGAGTACAATGACTCCTCTCTGTCGGAGGTGGAGGTGTTGCATATCTTAATGATTTTAGTAAGAAGGTAACCCACTTACATTTTGGGAATTGCTCTTGTCAGATAGTGGAATAAGTTCCATGTGTGGGTAGATCTGCATGTCTTGTGACACTGTCATTACATGTGATGTGACTTGTAGCTTAAAGTATCTCAGTGAACATAATATATTCACTGTAATGTTAAACCTAATCATAGCATTGTAGTGCAAACGGATTGAGAGCCCTGTGTTGAATGCAGGCCATTAACATTCCAGAATGTTATCTGTCTAATTGAACTTCATTTTCTTCCCCCATTCCCAAGCACTTGATTGACCAGTTCTTTGCATGTGTTCAGACTAAATTTGTCTGAAAGAGTATTGAGGTTCTTTGCAAACTTTTAGTGGCTCTGCTTAGACAGCAGCAACACAATATTTAATTGTTCTAAAAAAAAATTCATTCTCGAGTTATGGATGTCGCTGGCAAGGCCAACATTTCTCATTGCCCATTGCTAGTTGCCCCTTGAGAAGGTGCTGTTGAACCCCCGTGGTGTAAGGTGAAGGTGCTCCTGCAGTGCTGTTGGGTAGAGTGTTCCAGGATTTTGACCCAGCGACCATAAGAACCAAAAGAAATAGGAGCAGGAGTCAGCTATTTGGCCCTTCGAGCCTGCTCTGCCATTCAATAAGATCATGGCTGAGCTGATCTTGGCCTCAACTCCACTTTCTGCCTGCTCCCCATAACCCTTGACTCCCCTGTAGTCAAGAATCTCTCTCTCAGTCTTGAATATATTCAATGACTCTAGTTCCACAGCTCTCTGGGCTAGAGAATTCCAGAGATTCACAACCCTCTTGAAGGTCCCACGAAGGAACGGCCAATATATATCCCAGTCGGGTCCCAGATCAGCCATGATCTTATTGAATGGCGGAGCAGGCTCGAGGGACCAAATGGCCTACTCCTCCTAATTCATATGTTCTTGTGATGCTGTGCGACTTGGAGGTGATGATATCCCCATGAACCATGTTGAGCGCGATAATTGCATCCTTTATTTAAACTAGCTGGGTTTGTAAATGTGCTTGTATAGGTGGGCAATTTGATAAAATGTTGACATGTATTTTGGGAGGGATTGGGTGAGCGTGGTGCAGCATATTGCAAGCCCAGCGTTCTGAGCTGTGTGTTGGTCAGAGGTACAGTAACTCGCCATGTGAAGGGATGGATTTTATTCTCGGCTGAGTTGGAGCGAGAAGAGAACATGGCAAGTCACGTTTAAGCATCATCTCACAGGGAATGGAGGGAAATTGAACCGTCAGTTCAGCACTGCGTCCAGCATTTTTGGACCAACGTGACCACTGCACTTACATTCTGTATTGTAAGGTAAGAACGTAAGAAATAAGAGCAGGAGTAGGCCATTTGGCCCCTTGAGCCTGCTCCGCCATTCAATAAGATCATAGAATCATCGAAATTTACAGCACAGAAGGAGGCCATTTGGCCCATCGTGTCCGTGGCTGATATTCGACCTCGACTCCACCTACCTGCAAAAAAAAAAAGAGAAAGACTTGCATTTATATAGCGCCCTTCACGACCACCGGACGTCTCAAAGTGCATTACAACCAATGAAGTACTTTATGGAGTGTAGTCACTGTTGTAATGTAGGAAACGTGGCAGCCAATTTGCGCACAGCAAGCTCCCACAAACAGCAATGTGATCATGACCAGATAATCTGTTTTTATGATGTTGAGATCCCATGGCACTATTTCGCAGAAGAGAAGGAGTTATCCCCCTATGTCCTGGCCAATATTTAGCCCTCAATCAACATCACTAAAACAGATGATCTGGTCTGGAAAGGTGCTATATAAATGGCAAATCTTTCTTTTTCAATATAACCTTCTATTCCATTCTCCCTCATGTGTTTATCCAGCTTCCCCTTAACTGCATCGATACTATTCACCTCAACCACTCCCTGTGACAGCGAGTTCCACATTCTCACCATTCTCTGGGTAAAGAGGTTCCTCCTTAATTCCTTTTATAAGATTTATTAGTGACTCTCTCTTATTTATGGCCCCTAGTTTCAGACTCCCCTAGTGCAATGGCTAATCGTTCAGTGCAGAGATTGGCGCACATCGGCATGAAGCGTGCGAGATGCTGGTGTCTACAGGTGGCAAAGAAACGGTCCACAATTAATGGGGTGGGGGATAATCGCTCCTGTAATCTTAAACTCTTTTGGAATCTTAAAAGTCTATTTGCACGTATTTTATTATTTCCTGTGTCTGTCTCTCTCTGTGTCTGTCTCTCTCTGTGTCTGTCTCTCTCTGTGTCTGTCTCTCTCTGTGTCTGTCTCTCTCTGTGTCTGTCTCTCTCTGTGTCTGTCTCTCTCTGTGTCTGTCTCTCTCTGTGTCTGTCTCTCTCTGTGTCTGTCTCTCTCTGTCTGTCTGTCTGTCTGTCTGTCTGTCTCTGTCTGTCTGTGTCTGTCTGTCTGTCTGTCTGTCTCTGTCTCTGTCTGTCTCTCTCTCTGTGTCTGTCTGTCTCTCTCTCTCTGTGTCTGTCTCTCTCTCTCTGTGTCTGTCTCTCTCTGTGTCTGTCTGTCTCTGTCTGTCTGTCTGTCTGTCTCTCTCTCTGTCTGTCTCTCTCTCTGTGTCTGTCTGTCTCTCTCTCTGTGTCTGTCTGTCTCTCTCTCTGTGTCTGTCTGGCTCTCTCTCTGTGTCTGTCTGGCTCTCTCTCTGTGTCTGTCTGGCTCTCTCTCTGGCTCTCTCTCTCTCTGGCTCTCTCTCTCTCTGGCTCTCTCTCTCTCTGGCTCTCTCTCTCTCTCTGGCTCTCTCTCTCTCTCTGGCTCTCTCTCTCTCTCTGGCTCTCTCTCTCTCTCTGGCTCTCTCTCTCTGTCAGTGTCTCTCTCTCTCTCTGTCAGTGTCTCTCTCTCTCTCTGTCAGTGTCTCTCTCTCTCTCTCTGTCAGTGTCTCTCTCTCTCTCTGTGTCTGTCTCTCTCTCTCTCTGTGTCTGTCTCTCTCTCTCTCTGTGTCTGTGTCTCTCTCTCTCTGTGTCTGTGTGTCTCTCTGTGTGTGTGTGTCTCTCTCTCTCTCTCTCTCTCTCTCTCTCTCCCAGAAGAGCCAGGGGCAGCACGGGCCAGCCCACACTGCAATATGTGTGCGCACTAGGTCCGTGCAGCAGAGCAGGTTTCCAGTCGTCTTGGTTAACCCTTGCCACTGGACCAAGACCTAGCTCTGCAAGCCAGTGTGGTGGCTGGTGTGCAACAGTCATCACACGTTAAAAAAATCCACGCACAGGCATCTTCCACCTCCTCAATTGGAGTTCAGGAGTGGAATATCGGGTCCTTCATCGAAACACCTGTGAACTCATGTGGAAACAAGTCATCCTCGTTCGAGGGACCGCCTATGATAATGATGATGGTGTGTGTGTGTCTCTGTCTGTGTGTGGGCCACAATTACTGCCAATCCTTGGTTGCCGTGAGATGATGGAAGTGCCTTTTACAGCCTTGTGGGAATGATGCTCCTACCATGGTGTTTATGAAGCCATCGTACGTTTAAGTGTGCGTTCACACTTGTGTTTTACGAAAATGTGCACTTAATATATATTTTCATGAAGCCATTGTATATTTTGAGGGACATAGGCGATACATTCAGGTCTCTTGGTGTTGCCCTGCTTGGACTGGGGGCAGTATGGGCTGGTGGTTGAGGCAATATGTGTGGTTTTGGTTTTTGCGAAGTACGTTATTCGGAGATTGACTTGAGGGCTGTAATTTTTGTTTTTCCAGTAATACTCTCTCATGAGCTCATGCACCTCATTTGGTGCCAGAATGCTTTAAACATGCCTCTTCACCGATGCGTAGAATACAGCCCCATATTAAGATAAACGAAATAATAGTTTTTAGCAACAGTAACTGAAGGTAAGACTCTGAGGTGAAATGTGTACATTGAAATTTGAAGAAAACTTTTTTCAATACTAGCCCGTTTGAGGAATTTGGATGATGGCCTCTGATTCATGTCCCATTGGAAAAACGGCACCTCCGACAGTGCAGCACTCCCTCAGCACTGCACTGGGAGTGTCAGCCTAGATTTATGTGCTCGAGGGACTTTAGCATATAAATCTATGCTGACGCTCCCAGTGCCAGTACTGAGGGAGTGCTGCACTGTCGGAGGTGCCGTCTTTTGGATGAGACGTTAAACCGAGGCCCCGTCTGCTCTCTCAGGTGGGCGGATGGCACTATTTTGTAGAAGAGCAGGGGAGTTCTCCCCGGTGTCCTGGCCAATATTTATCCCTCAATCAACATCACTAAAACACATGATCTGGTCATTATCGCATTGCTGTTTGTGGGAGCTTGCTGTGCGCAAATTGGCTGCCGCGTTACAACAGTGACTACACTCCAAAAGTGCTTCATTGGCTGTAAAGCAATTTGAGACGTCCAGTGGTCGTGAAAAGCGCTATATAAGTGCAAGCCTTTCTTGAGCCACTTGAGACTCGCTGTCCGCTTTGGCTGCCAGAGGTCTTGAGTCTATATCAGCAGCTTTTCCTGTCTAATTGACCTTTCTGTGGTGTGGCAGAGCGAGAGCCAGGGGGGGAGAATCCGAATAGACCTTCCGCTAAGTAGTAGCACTCGAGTGAAGACACAGCTGTTGAAAATGCTCGGTGTCTGAAAAGAGAAAAGTTCACATTTTAGGTGGAGTTCTTGCTCTGACGCTCCCGAGATATTCCTTGGCCCAAAGTGCCACACGCGAAGTGCATGAGACGGTTACAGTCGATGCAGCGACATGCAGTGAGGGAATGTACTGTGATTCACCCAATAATTGTGCAATCACAGTGTGTGGTCTGAAGAATGTTTTTCATATCTCGTGTGTCTCTAACTGATTTATATGTGTAACCATTGCAGATAGCTGTGTGTGTGCTGTTAAAGGGAGGTTCTGTTTCCATGACTGATGCGTCTGCATCTCCCAGAGCCACTGAAAATCGCCGTCTGTTGTCTTTAGGGGAGTTAGATCAATCGTGGGGACCTGTCTCAGATGTCCAAGCTGTGTGGCATTGAGGTTATAGTTGGAAGATTACTTCCATGCAATAATGAGGATATTTGTGTGTTCATACTTTTTAAAAAAAAAAAAATGAAAAGTTAAGTGAACTTTGTTTGTTCTGCCACACAATGCTCTGAACCGCGGTCGAAAAGCTTTCCTCGTGTTGCCTTTGGTTATTTTACCAATCACCTCAAATCTGTGACCTCCGGTTCTCGACCCTTCCGCCAATGGGAACAGTTTTTCTCTTATTTACTCTGTCAGACCTTTGGGTCAAACAAAAATCTCCAAATGTTGGAAATCTGAAGTTTTAAAAAAAAAAATCACAAAAATACTGGCACTCCATGGCACATCGGTGAAATGAAAAGGCAGGTCCTGACAGAATGTAGACCCTTTCATTCTGAAGACTGGTTACTACCCGAAAAAGTCATCTCTCTCTTTTCTCTTCATAGGGACTGACTGACCCCTGACCCCTTGTGCCACCTCCAGCTTTTCCTGCTTTCATTTCAGAATTTCTCTCTCCTTGCCTCACGCCCTTCCTGCCCCCATCGGCTCGGGGAGGCCAAAGAATTTGACAGAGAGAACTGTTTCCTCTGAGGGGGGAGGGTGGGGAATGATAAAATTAGAGCGAGGCTGCTCGGGTGATGTCAGGAAACACTTCTTCACGCAAAGGGTAATGGAAATCTGGAACTCTCTTTTCCCCCCCCCCCCCCCCCCCCCCCCCCCAAAAAGCTGTTGAGGCTGTTGGGTGGCGGGGTCAATTTAAAAATGTCAAAACTGAGATTTGTAGACAAGGCAGGTAGATCATAAAATCATAGAAATTTACAGCACGGAAGGAGGCCATTTTGGCCCATCGTGTCCGTGCCAGCCGACCAAGAGCTACCCAGCTTAATCCCACTTTCCAGCTCTCGGTCCGAAGCCCTGTAGGTTATGGCACTTCAAATGCACATCTAAGTACTTTTTAAATGTGGTGAGGGTTTCTGCCTCTACCACCCTTTCAGGCCGTGAGTTCCAGACCCCCGCCACCCTCCGGGTGAAGAAATTTCCCCTCAAATCCCCTCTAAACCTCCGTACCAATTACTTTAAATCTATGCTCCCTGGTTGCTGACCCCTCTGCTAAGGGAAATAGGCCCTTCCTAGCCACTCTATCCAGGCCCCTCATAATTTTATGGAGTTAAGATACAGATCAGCCATGATCTAATTGAATGGCGGAACAGACTCGAGGAGCTGAATGGCCTCCTTCTGCTCCTGTGTTTAATCGACGGAACTGTTGTATTTACCTTAAGGGGCATTTACGCCAAGGTTGCATTTTTATGTGTGAAGAGGAAAAGGTTGTGGCAGTGGCCCAGAAATGGGTTGTCCTTCCCCTGCTTCCATTGCTTCGAGTGGCTAAGGAACCAAACTGCACATTTAAGAACATAAGAAATAGGAGCAGGAGTAGGCTATACGGCCCCTCAAGCCTGCTCGCCATTCAATAAGATCATGGCTGATCTGATCATGGACTCAGGTCCACTTCCTTGCCCGTTCTCCATAACCCCTTATCGTTTAAGAAACTGTCTCTGTCTGACTTAAATTTATTCAATGTCCCAGCTTCGTAAGCTCTCTGAGGCAGCGAATTCCACAGATTTACAACCCTCCGAGAGAAGAAATTTCTCCTCATCTCAGTTTTAAATGGGCAGCCCCTTATTCTAAGATCATGGCCCCTAGTTCTAGTCTCCCTCATCAGTGGAAACATCCTCTCTGCATCCACCTTGTCAAGCCCCCTCATAATCTTATATGTTTCGATAAGATCACTTCTCATTTGTCTCCTCTGACTGAGTCAGAGAAAGGGCAAAAAGAGTACGCTGGTTTTCTTTGAAGAAATACATGTTTGCTGGAGGTGGGGGGGGGGGGGGGGGGGGCGGGGTAGAGGTGCAAATATGTGTGTGCTCAGAATGGCATGTGGTGGAGAGATGGACATAAAATGTGGGGAGTTTTCGGGAGGGATGAGCAAATGGCTCGGAGAGACTTTGGTTCAACAAAGTAGTTCTACAACAATGGATCTAACGTGGAGTTGGCATGGCAACAGAGCAAACCTACACACCCAGGATATGTGATACACGGATAAGCAAGTACAGACCTGTGGTTTTTACAAGTTTTATTTGGGGATGGTTTTAATTTTGAAATGACAATGATTTGGTAGATCCTCTCTCTCTAACCTTGGGTAACGCCCCTCTGTCACCTTTCGTCAAGGATGAAGAGCCAAAGTTTCTCCCCTTGTTTCCCATAATTGAGTCTTCCTTCTCCTACAGGGCGGTAATTCATTGCCTGACATCCGTTATCTTATTACGTGGTTAATGACCTGATCCAATAATGTGAATGAAAAGCAATTCCTTGTCCAGCTCATTAACCAATTTCCTAACGTTTCATTTAACTGAACTAAGTATGTAGTGTAGAGGTACCATAAAGTTAGTCTATAGCTCAAGGGTGTCTTTTGATGCAGCTTCTTTGAATTCAGAAACCAGCCAATTAAAGGGTTTTCTAGGTGTCCTGATCGTGTCCCAGGGGCAACACGGGCCAGCCCACACTGCGATCTATGGATAGTAGGAGTATGTGTGCGCACTAGGTCCGTGCAGCAGAGATTGGTCTCCGGTCATCTTGGTTAACCCTTGCCGCTGGACCAAGAGCTAGCTCGGTCAAGCCCGTGTGGTGGATGGTGTGCAACAGCCACCACACGTTAAAAGAATCCACGCACAGGCATCTTCCACCCTTCAACATGTAGTTCAGAATCTGGGATATTAGGTCCTTCACTGAAACACCTGTGAACTTATCCCTTTTTGGTGTGGAAGCAAGTCATCCTCGAAACGAGGGACTGCCTAATACTATTAGAATAGGTAGATTCTAGAATTTCATGTCCCAGTCAGACATTCACCTTCCAGTATCTTGCGAGATGAATGCATGCGTTCTTTGCCACTGAACCATTTCATTCAGGAAGGTCCAAGTTTCCTTATGTTCCTGAATTGAGCCAGAATGCCTGATCTGATCTGGGGCAACAGCATGGTGATCCTGTATCTGCTGTCCATATCCTAACTTGCACCAATCACCCATTGCCCCGCCATGCTCGCTGACCTACATCGACTCCCCGTCCAGCAACATCTCTAATTAAAAATTCTCATCCTTGTGTTCGAGTCCCTCCATGGCCTCGCCTCGTCCACCCCCCCCCCCCCCCCCAATCTCTGTAATCTCTTCCAGCAGCCCCCCCCCCCCGGAGAACTCTGCGCTCATACAATTCTGGCCTCTTCTACACCCACCACTTCCTTTGCCCCACCATTGTTGGCCGTGCCTTCAGCTGCTGAGGCTCTTAAGTCTTACCGCCTCTCTACCTCTCTCTCTCTCTCTCTCTCCACCTTAAAACCTACCGTTTGACCAAGCTTTTGGTCACCTGTCCTAATGTCTCTTAATCCTGTCTTAATTTCTCACATTATAACAGTGACTACACTCCAAATTTACTGTAAAGCGCTTTGAGAGGTCCGGTGGTCGTGAAAGGCGCTATATAAATGCAAGCCTGTCTGTTTTTATGTGGTCTGGTGTCGCATTTTTCCTGGTCACGCTCCTGGGAAATGACTTGGGTCGCTTTACTAGGTTAAAGCCACTGTATAAATGCAAGTTGATGGTTTAATGTCACCAGATTGGGGACTGCATAGAGCCAATCCACATCCGGACCTGGGTCAAGCAGGGCTGCGTTATCGCACCAACGCTCTTCTCGATCTTCCTCATTGAACCAATGGAAACCTGTTCAACCTTCGTTGCCTCCAGGCTAGATCCAAGGTCGTCCCATCCTCCTGTCATCGAGCTACAGTACGCGGACAACGCTTGCGTCTGCGCACATTCAGAGGTCGATCTCCAAACCATCGTCACCATCTTCACCGAAGCGTACGAAAGCATGGGCCTTATACTAAACATCCATAAGACAAAGGTCCGTCACCAACCTGACCCTACCACACAGCACTGCCCCTCTGGTCATCAAAATCCACGGCGCAGCCTTGGTCAACGTGGACCACTTTCCATACCTTGGAAGCCTATTATCAGCAATGGCAGACATCGATGATGAGGTCCAACACTGTCTCCAGTGTGCCAGCGCAGCCTTTGGTCGCCTGAGAAAGAGTGTGTTTGAAGACCAGGACCTTGAATCTGGTACCAAGCTTATGGTCTACAGGGCAGATACCCGCCCTCCTGTATGGCTGAGATGTGGAGTATATACAGCAGACATCTCAAAGCGCTGGAAAAGTACCACCAATGCTGCCTCCACAAGATCCTGCAAATCCACTGGGAGGATAGACGCACCAACGTCAGTGTTCTCGCTCAGGCCAACATCCCCAGCATTGAAGCACTGACCACACTTGACCAGCTCCGTTGGGTGGGCCACATTGTCCGCACGCCCGACACGAGATTCCCAAAGCAAGCGTTCTATTTGGAACTCCTACATGGCAAGCGAGCCCCAGGTGGGCAGAGGAAACGTTTCAAGGACACCCTCAAAGCCTCCCTGATAAAGTGGAACATCCCCACCGACACCTGGGAGTCCCTGGCCAAAGACTGCCCTAAGTGGAGGAAGAGCACCTCGAGTCTCATCACCGAGCGCATGCAGAAAGCAAGCGCAGGCAGCGGAAGGAGCGTGCAGCAAACCAGACTCCCCACCCTCCCTTTCCTTCAACCACTGTGTGTCCCACCTGTAACAGGGACTGTAATTCCCGTATTGGACTGTACAGCCACCTGAGAACTCCGAGTGGAAGCAAGTCTTCCTCGATCCTGAGAGACTGCCGATGATGATGGGGAGTGGAAAATAAACCAGTCAAGGTTTCTGTTCTTGATGGCTGCTGGGTGATCTTTGAAGTAGAAAGTGCATGTGTGTGTAGATTGGGGTGAGGCCAGGGTTGGGCTTGTCTGTGACCTTCCTTTTACAGTTGCGCAGTCTGTTGTCACACTGTCTAGACTTGTGCATGAACAATAGCCTCTTGAGCAAGGTACTGGAGCTGGTACGCCAGCGTGAATCGCTGAGCAGGAGTGACCATTTAGAGAGTTGGCAGAGGAGCAATTCAGGCACCTTATCTCTGGCTCTCGCCCTTCCTCTCTGGCTCTTGCACACTCTGAAATCCAAGTGGTAGTGTTGGCATCTTCCATCACTTCACAATATTACGTTGCTTTTGAGTCAGGTCGGAGATCCTTTGCTGGGCACCACTGGCTTCTTGCAACCTGCAAACATCGAGTTATCCAAATCCATTCCAGCACGAACTGTCTGAACAAAGTAGGTTCAGGAGCTGCCCAAATCTGTGCAGAAGCAAATGACAGCCAGTGGAGTAGCTCGAAATGGTGATTCCTCATCCCCCCCCACTGAGCTCACCAATCTTCAGAGAGATAGAACAGTACAGCACAGAAGTAGGTCATTTGGCCCATCGAAGAGCAACCCAGTCAGTCCCGCTCCCCCCCACCCCCCCGCCACTCTTTCCCCATAGCCCTGCAATTTTTTGTCCAAGTATTTATCCAATTCCCTTTTGAAAGTTACTGTTGAATCTGCTCCCACCGCCCTTTCAGGCAGCGTGTTCCCGATCCTAACCACTCGCTGCATAAACATTATTTTTTCTCGTGTTGCCACTGCCTCTTCACCTTAAATCTGTGCCCCCTCATTATCAACCCTTCAGCCATTGGAAACGGTCTCTCTTTATTTACTCTATCTAAACCCTTCATGTTTTCAAACGCAATTCAGATCTTCGCTACGCTAATTTTTCTTCCCCAACGTTCCTCTCCCGAGAGCACTGTTTCACAACGGTTCCATTGGTACCATTTCCCCTCCATTAATTTGCTGAAATAGACATTGTTGGACATGTGAGCCTTGCGAGTGAGTTGTCAGCGGGCTACATAAGAACATAACAAAAGAAATAGGAGCAGGAGTCGGCCATTTGGCCCCTCAAGCCTGCTCCGCCATTCAATAAGATCATGGCTGATCTGATCATGGACTCGGCTCCACTTCCCCGTCTGCTCCCCATAACCCTTTACTCCCTTATCGCTCAAAAATCTGTCTATCGCTGCCTTAAGTATATTTAATGACCCAGCCTCCACAGCTCTCTGGGGCAGAGAATTCCACAGATTCATCACCCTCTGAGAAGAAATTCCTCATCTCTGTTTGAAATCGGCGACCCCTTATTCTGAAACTATGCCCCCTAGTTCTAGATTCCCCCACGAGGGGAAACATCCTCTCTGCATCTACCCTGTCGAGCCCCCTCAGAATCTTATACATTTCTGACTGCTGTCCCTAACCTTGTACCTTTTTTGAACATA
Organism: Pristiophorus japonicus; assembly: GCF_044704955.1. Classification (NCBI taxonomy): domain Eukaryota; kingdom Metazoa; phylum Chordata; class Chondrichthyes; family Pristiophoridae; genus Pristiophorus; species Pristiophorus japonicus. The sequence continues at coordinate 30,710,715 of NC_091993.1, read as the reverse complement.
AAATAAAAACATCGTGGTCCGCCCTGACCTCTGAGAAGACCACCGCAGGTCGGGGCTATAAATAGAGCTTGAGCACCTGGCCCTGGAACATTGTGGCGGAGGTGCGACGAATGAGGGTACGGGGCCCAGAAGAGCCGAGGGCCCAGGGGCAGCACGGGCCAGCCCACACTGCGATATGTGTGCACACTAGGTCCGTGCAGCAGAGCAAATCTCCAGACGTCCTGGTTAATCCTTGCCACTGGATAAAGGCCTAGCTCTGTCAAGCCTTGCGTGGTGGCTGGTGTGCAACGGTCACCACACGTTAACAAAATTCGTGCACAGGCATCCTCCACCCCCTCAACTGGAGTTCAGGACTGGAACATCGGGTCCTTCGTTGAAACATCTGTGAACTCTCGTGGAAGCAACTCGTCCTCGTTCGCGGGACCGCCTACGATGATGATGTACCTTTTGAGTGCGGACTGCCACTGGTTAGCGACTTAGGAACGGCGTGCTAAGGGGTCTCTGACGATAGTTGTGGTGCTTAGACCACCCAGCCTCAGCTGAGATCAAACCTGACCACCTCCGGGCTCAACGATTCACTTGCTGAGCCTTCTGGGGAGCTTGGAAGGATCGATTCTTAATGCAAGGGCGGAACCACATAATGTGTGTGAATGTTTAAACTGGCATCACTTCCAAATCTCCACGTATGGGCTGGCCTTTGCTACCTCCTCCTCCTCCTCCTCCTCCTCCGACCCGCTCCAGAAAATAATTAACAAAGGAAAGTGTGGGGGCTGGTTGGGAGTTCACATTGCTGGGGCTGTACTTAAAATAGTTCTTGCCAGTGTTCATGAGGTTGGTGTAACTTTTTCTCTCCTCTTTGGGCAAGGGACAACCAAAACCTCTGCCCCCATTTTTTCCAGACAGCAGCTGCTGGTAATGTTGCCATTTACACCTCCTCTAGATCCATCTTTTGTTCCTTGTCTTGTCTCATTACCACCTCCTTTCGTCTCGCACCATTATCACTTTTAGAGTTTAGAAGAATGAGAGGTGATCTTATTGAAATGTATAAGATTCTGAGGGGGCTCGACAGGTAGATGCAGAGAGGATGTTTCCCCTCGTGGGGGAATCAAGAACTAGGGGGCATAGTTTCAGAATAAGGGGTCGCCCATTTAGACAGAGATGAGGAAGAATTTCTTCTGAGGGTTGTAAATCTGTGGAATTTTCTGGAGGCTGGGTCATTGAATATATTTAAGGTTGAGATACACTGATTCTTGAAGTATAAGGGAGTCAAGGGTTATAGGAAAGAGGCAGGGAAGTGGAGTTGAGGCCAAGATCAGATCAGCCATGATCTTATTGAATGGTGGAGCAGGCTCGAGGAACCGAATGGCTGACTCCTGCTCCTATTTGTTATGTTCTCGTGTTATCTCTCCTTCCTTCCATCCTATGAACAGACATGGTCATGTGTTCTTTCCTCCCCTCCCCCGCACTTTCCCTGCTTCCATAATTGCTTAAAACCTGTTGTATCAAAACCATAAAATAAAAACAGAAAATGCTGGAAACACTCAGCGGGTCAGGCAGCATCTTTGGAGAGAGAAACCGAGTTAACGTTTCAGGTCGATGACCCTTCGTCAGAACTGGGAAAAGTTTAGAGATGTAACGGTTTTTAACCAGGTAAAAGAGACAAACGGAAGTCCTGTCGGAGAGAAGAGCAGAACATCATTGAGGTGGACACCTGACATATTCCAAAAGCAAAGTACTGCGGATGCTGGAATCTGAAATAAAAACAGAGAATGCCGCTCCCTCGGCGCCGCCCCTCCGACAGCACGCCGCTCCCTCGGCGCAGCCCCTCCGACAGCCCGCCGCTCCCTCGGCGCCGCCCCTCCGACAGCGCGCCGCTCCCTCGGCGCAGCCCCTCCGACAGCGCGCCGCTCCCTCGGCGCCGCCCCTCCAACAGCACGCCGCTCCCTCGGCGCAGCCCCTCCGACAGCGCGCCGCTCCCTCGGCGCAGCCCCTCCGACAGCGCGCCGCTCCCTCGGCGCAGCCCCTCCGACAGCGCGCCGCTCCCTCGGCGCCGCCCCTCCGACAGCGCGCCGCTCCCTCGGCGCCGCCCCTCCGACAGCGCGCCGCTCCCTCGGCGCCGCCCCTCCGACAGCGCGCCGCTCCCTCGGCGCCGCCCCTCCGACAGCGCGCCGCTCCCTCGGCGCCGCCCCTCCGACAGCGCGCCGCTCCCTCGGCGCCGCCCCTCCGACAGCGCGCCGCTCCCTCGGCGCCGCCCCTCCGACAGCGCGCCGCTCCCTCGGCGCCGCCCCTCTCCCTCGGCGCCGCGCCGCTCCCTCGGCGCCGCCCCTCTCCCTCGGCGCCGCGCCGCTCCCTCGGCGCCGCGCCGCTCCCTCGGCGCCGCCCCTCTCCCTCGGCGCCGCCCCTCTCCCTCGGCGCCGCCCCTCCCCCTCGGCGCCGCGCCGCTCCCTCGGCGCCGCCCCTCTCCCTCGGCGCCGCGCCGCTCCCTCGGCGCCGCCGCCCCCCCCCCCCCCCCGACAGCGCGCCGCCCCTCCCTCGGCGCGCCCCTCCCTCGGCGCCGCCCCTCCGACAGCGCGCCGCTCCCCCGGCGCCGCCCCTCCGACAGCGCGCCGCCCCTCCCTCGGCGCGCCCCTCCCTCGGCGCCGCCCCTCCGACAGCGCGCCGCCCCCCCGGCGCCGCCCCTCCGACAGCGTCTTGCAGTACTCTGCGTTCCTGTGCTCCTGGCAGCTGCCTTGAAGCCACAGCGGGTTTGTGGCTTGACTTGAGGTGGAGGGCTGGTGTGAGAGATGCTGCAGAGCAGAAAAACGACGAGAGAGAGAGAGAGAGAGAAACAGAGGACAGAAAAGATGTGTGTTTTGTAGGAAGGCAATTTAAAAAAAAAAATATTCCCTGCCCCCTCCCCACCCCAGGTTTTATTTCCACCTCTGCTGTTAACTTGTATTGATTATCAAATTACTTGCCTATTTTTATTTAAAACTGAAAAAACCTATCGAAGCCCAAGAGACTGCCAGAGCTATTCCAGCAGGCTTAATACCGTGCGCATGTGACCTGCTGTGGAATGTTATTGTCACAAAGCTTCTTGGAACTGGCAAACTGGGTCATGCAGTATGTTGTCTGTTCCACAGATAAAGACTGGCTTGTCTCTTCACACAAACACATGGCCATGAAGTTAAGCTATCTTTCTTCCCTGTTTTAGTTACGATATGAATTTGCCTTGGACCGAGCTAAAGTTTATCTTTAGTTACTGGCCCAGGAGTATTCTGTTTTTAAAATGTCTGCGATTAGGGCCTCTGTTGAACAACAGCCGTTTATGTTGGTGGATTTTTTTTTGTCTTCAGCAAGACGAAGGATTTTAATGCTGGGAGTTGGAGGCCTTTATACCTGCTTTGCCAAGCAGTCCTAGAATCTCCTCTGAAAGATGAAGTTGCTGCCAACATCCCCAGCATTGAGGCATTGACCACGCTCGATCAGCTCCGGTGGGCGGGCCACATTGTCCGCATGGCTGATACTAGACTCATGAAACAACTGTTCTACTCTGAGCTCTTTCACGGCAGGCAAGCCCCAGGAGGACAGAGAAAATGCTTCAAGGATACTGTCAAAGCCTCCTTCGGGGGGAAAAAATGCAACATCCCCACCGGCTCTTGTGGATCCCTGGCCCAAGACCGTTCAAAGTGGAGGAGGAGCATCCGGGAAGGTGCCGGACACGTCGAGTCTCTTCGCCGGGAGCACACGGAAGCCAAGTACAAACAGCGGAAGGAGCGTACAGCAACCCAAGCACCCCACCCACCCGTCCCTCCAACCACCGACTGCCCCACCTGTGAGTGAGTCTGTAGGTCCCGCATTGGTCTCATCAGTCACCTGAGAACTCATTAGTGTGGAAGCGAGTCATCCTCAACTCTGGGGGAGTCCAGGAGGAAGAAGGGTCCAGGAGGAAGGCGGCTCCCGAATGCTGAACTGAAATGTCAGCTTGGGGGTTATGTGCTCGAGTCCGTGGTGGGGCTTGAACCCACAATCTTCTGACTTGGGGAAGAGCCCTGCTAATCGAGCTTTGCGCACAATTAATGATAAGGGAGCATCTCTGACTGACGTCCTCGAACTGGTGTAAAACATAGGAGGGAGGTCATTCAGTCCTTCGGACTTGTTCCGCCATTCCGTTAGATCGAGGCTGATCTGTACCTCAACTCCATTTACCCGCCTTTGGTTGCTTCATTGTCCCTCGATACCCAACAAAAAAACCTATCGAGCTCAGCCGTGACAATTTCCATTGACCCCCAACATCCACAGCCTTTTGTGGGGGGGGGGGGGGGTGGGGAGAGAGGGTGGGAGGAGAGAGAAGAGAGAGTTCCAGATTTGAATTATCCACTGTGAAAACAACCTTCTGGATTTCACACTCAAATGACCTCGCTCTTAATTTTAGGATCACGCCCTCTTGTTCTATATTTCTCAACAGAGGAAATAGTTTCCCTGTCTACCCTGTCGAAGCCTTATCTCATCTCATATATTTTTAAAGACCTGGAATAGATCAGCCCATAACCATCAACTGGAGCATTGTGTCCAATTCTGGGCACCACACTTTAGGAAGGATGTGAAGGCCTTCGAGAGAGGGCAGAAAAGATTTACGAGAATGGTTCCAGGGATGAGGGACTTCAGTTACGTGGATAGACTGGAGAAGCTGGGGCTGTTCTCCTTGGAGCAGAGACTGTCGAGAGGAGATTTGATCGAGGTGTTCCAAATCATGAGGGGTCTGGACAGAGTAGATAGCGAGAAACTGTTCCCATTGGTGGAAGGGTCGAGAGCCAGAGGACACAAATTTAAGGTGATTGGCAGAAGAACTAAAGGCAACATGAGGAAAAATATTTTTACGCAGCGAGTGGTTAGGATCTGGAATGCACTGCCTGAGAGGGTGGTGGAGGCAGACTCAATCACTGCTTTCAAAACTAATTGGATAAGTAGCATAAGGAAAAAGATTTGCAGGGCTATGGGGAACGGACGGGGAAGTGGGATTGGCTGAAGTGCTCTTGCAGAGAGCTGGCACGGGCTTGACGGCCGAATGGCGGCCTCCTGTGATCTATTTTAGCAAATTGGCTGCCGCATTTCCCACATTACAACAGTGACGACACTTCAAAAAGTACTTCATTGGCTGTAAAGCGCTTTGAGGCATCCGGTGATCATGAAAGGCGCTATAACTTTCTCTTTCACTCTGTTCCGCTCGCTTTCTCTCGCTCGCGCTCTCCTGCTCTCGCATGTGCTCTTTCTTTCATTGGAATCTGAAAAGGACAAGCAGCAGTATCTCCAAACGATTACCTTTGTCTCTACCGTATCAAAACATGATTTTAAACAGCAGCCCAAATTCTTTTGAGTTGGGGGAAAAAAATCTTTCACTTTCCCTTTTTACAGTCAGAGGGAAAGGTGCATTGCCCCCTTCAGCCTGTTTGTATCGATTGTGGCGTTGCCTGTGATTTGTGACTTTCCTTTTGTTGAGCTTGCTGTCTATTTGTTGAGCGTTAATTATGTTTTTAATTTGCTCAGCGCTCCCCATGGCACTGGCTACAGTACCTCACATACCCTGGTTTGAACAAGAGCCTTTAATATACTTGCTGATCTCAGCTAAACCTTATCGGCAAAACTGTCTGTGTTTGATGGCTGGGCTGAAAGTGTCGACAGTATAATTGACTGCTGCCTGGATTGGAATGTGTTTGTTGGGCATAATTTTATTGCGCATCATGGTCTTGTAAATGCTTCCTGTCTGTACTTGCTTTGAACGTACCCTTGATGTTAAACACTGACCTGAATCCATATTCCCACAGTATGCTGTGTTTAATATCAGGCATTCCATTGTTTAATATCTATGATCGAACAATAGACTATACTGACCAATCGATATGCCATTTAACAAATTTAGGTAACTTGCATGAAAAGTCAACAATTGGTTTGACGACTTGGTGTGAGTGAATGTGGATCTTGCAGTTGGACAAAAGTCGTACCCCTGGGTCACTGATCGTGTGTTAAGGTTGAAAAATCTATTACATTTTATGATGTTTAATGGTTCTTGAAAGTGCTGCCTATTGAATGATTTTGCCTCGGTAACACTCTAGTACCCTGCTCATTGAATGTTGGCAGGGTGGTTTATCGTAGAGGCGTTTGTATGTCATAGAATGATTATAGCATGGAAAGCGGCCGTTCAACCAGTCGAGCCCGTGCTGACTCTCAGCTAGTCCCAATCCCCTGCCCTTTCCCCGTAGCCCTGCGAATCAATTTCCTTCAGGTACTTATCCAACTCCCTTTTGAAAGCCACGATTGTGTCTGCCTCCTTTCAGGCAGCGCATTCCAGATCCTAACCACTCGCTGCGTAAGAGTGTTTTTTCTTGTCACCTTTGATTCTTTTGCCGAACACCGTTTAAAAAAAAAGTTCATACACCTTTCAACAAAATAACCGCATCTATCATAGAATGATGCAGCACAGAAGGAAGCCATTCGGCCCATCCTTCCTGTGAGAGTAGAGCGATCCAATCAGTCCCACTTCCCCACTCTTTCCCGATAGCCCTGCAAATTTTCTTCACCCAGAGGGTTGTGGGGGTCTGGAACTCACTGCCTGAAAGGATGGTAGAGGCAGAAACCCTCACCCCATTTTAAAAAGTATGGACCTACAGCTGGAAAGTGAGATTAGGCTGGATAGCCTCTTGTTGGCCAGCACAGACAAGATGGCCCCAAATAGCCTCCTTCTGTGCTGTAAACTTGTATGATTGTGGGAAGTAGATGACCGCTGTTATGACTTTACCTTTGCCCTACAATCACAACTTGTATTTATCATCATCTTAGGCAGTCCCTCGGAGTCGAGGATGACTTGCTTTCCACACTAATGAGTTCTCAGGTGACTGAGACCACCAATGTGGGATCTACAGTCTCCGTCACAGGTGGGGCAGACGGAGGTTGAAGGGATGGGTGGGTGGGTGGCCTGGGTTGTCGTGCGCTCCTTCCGCTGTTTGTGCTTGGCTTCCACCTGCTTTGGCGAAGAGACTCAGTGTTTGGAGCCTTCCCGGATGCTCTTCCTCCACTTTGAGTGGCCTTGGGCCAGGGATTCCCAAGAATTGGTGGGGATGTTACTTTTTTCAAGGAGGATTTGAGGGTTAAAGCACTCGAGCCCTCCCGGGACTTGCTTGCCGTGTCGGAGCTAGGAGTAGAGCGCTTTTTCGGAAGTCTAGTGTCGGATACTATGGCCCATCCATCGGAGTTAGTCGAGCATGGTCAATGCTTTGATGCTGGGGATGTTGGCCTGAGTAAGAACACTGTCGGTGCGCCTTTCCTGCCAATGGATTTGTAGGATTTTGTGCAGGCAACGTTGGTGGTACTTCTCCAGTGTTTTGAGGTGCCTGCTGCATGTAGTCCATGTCTCTGAGGCATATAGAAGGGCGGGTATCACTACTACTCTGTAGACCATGAGCTTGGTGCCAGGTTTGAGATCCTGGTCTTCGAACACATTCTTCCTCAGGCAACCAAAGGCTACACTGGCACATTGAAGGCAGTGTTGGCCTTCGTCATCGATGTCTGTCCTTGTTGACAGGTATCGAAAGTGGTCCACATTGCCCAAGGTCTCATCATGGATCTTGATAACTGGGGGCAGTAATGTGTGGCGGGGGCAGGTTGGTAGAGAACCGTTGTCTTACGGATGTACGCTTCGGTAAGGTGTTGACAATGGTTTGGAGTTCGACCTCCGAGTGTGCACAAACGCAAGTGACGTCTGCATACTGTAATTCAATGACCGAGGTTGGAACGACCTTGGATCTGAACTGGATTTATACGGCGCCTTTAACATGGTAAAATGTCCCAAGGTATTTCACAGGAGTATTATGAGACACAAACTTGACACCGAGCCACAAAAGGAGATATTAGGGCAGGTGAAAAGAGGTACGTTTTAAGGAGCGTCTTAAAGGAGATAGAGAGGCAGAGAAATTTCGGGAAGGAATTCCAGAGCTTCTAGGCAGCTGAAGGCACGGCCGCCAATGGTTGAGCGATTTATAATCAGGTATGTTCAAGAGGGCAGAATTAGAGGCGTGCAAATATTTCGGATGTGTTGGGCTGGAGGGGATTAGAGATATGGAGGGGGCGATGTCACGGAGGGATTTGAAAACGAGGATGAGAATTTTAAAATCGAGGCATTGCTTAACCGGGAGCCAATGTAGGTGAGCGAGCATAGAGGTGATGGGTGAGCAGGACTTGGTGCAATTTAGGGTACCCGTGATTTGGAGGACCTCGAGTTTATGTAGGGTAGAATGCGGGATGCCAGCCAGGAGTGCCTGAGGAACAACTCCCTATTTCTGCCTAATCAACACCTTTCCATTTTTTTCTATTTCAGTTTTCCAGCATCAGCAGTGGTTTCATATTGTTTTAATGAAAGAAAAAATAAATCAGCCAAGGTTCGCACTCCCTCATCACGTTGCAATGATTCCCGACTGTAATGTGCATGTGCTGGGGGGAGTACAGGGTTGGAGGGAGTGTCCCAACACCCTGCCCTAACCCCCACCCCCTGGCCTATGGTCAAGCTGATGCCTCTGACCTTTGGAACATGGTACTGGAGGGTTACGGGACCGGGGGCAATACCCCAGCGAGAGGCTTCAGGCGAGGGAGGAGGAATGGAGAGTGGGACATATTTACAGAGTGGGCGGTGCACACCACTTCGATGCCGGTGGAAACTTTTGTTTCAGGAGTAACCGTAACGGTATTCTTCAGATGTCAGAATTTCCAATTCCCTGCCAGGAACGTTTAGCGTGGCATGTAATGACTGGTGTCTGGCTGCAGAATATAACGGACGATTAAGAGTAATTATGGAATTATAGTCTTGTCTGAGCTGGGTTGGAATCTTGCATCGAGTGTGCAGCTTGATTGCTTGCGGACATTTGCACCCAGAGATCGAGAATAGATCCTTGAAGTGGCTGTGGCTGCACGTGCTGGACACTTGACCTTGTTTGTGAGGTCCGCTGGCATCGGAGGACTGAAAAAAAGACTTGGATTTATATAACGGGGAAGGGGGTCCAAAATTAGGGGGATCATGATTCATAAACTATGTTTCCTGTCATTTTGTTTTGGCCCTGCACGTCCCCTTCAAAGGCAGAAACGCGTTTTTTTTACATTCAAAAGTTGGCTGTGTGGGTTCCCTGGAGCAGAGCCATGCATCTTACTGGGCACACTGGTCATAAATATAATAAGTCACCATCAAATCCAATCGGGAATTCAGGAGAAACTTCTTTACCCAGAGAGTGGTGAGAATGTGGAACTCGCTGCCACAGGGAGTGGTTGAGGTGAATAGTATCGATGCATTTAAGGGGAAGCTGGACAAGCATACGGGGGAGAAGGGAATAGAGGGTTATTTATGGTGATGGGGTGAGGGGAGGCTCCTGTGGAGCATAAACACTGCATCAATTAGTTGGGCCGAATGGCCTGTTTCTGTGCTACGCATTCTATTTAATTGTTTTGGGGTAAGTTCGGTACAATGAATCACAAGTGCTTTGTTAAAATTTCCAGTGCAGGTAGTAATGTATGCATCTGTAAATATGCTCACAGGTTTCAGGGGGCACTTGTTTATTGTTTTCTACAAAAATAGTTGTAGAGCTGTTGCATTGTGAGTGTCTTAGTTAGTCATGTGATGGTCACAAGACTCAATAAAACCCCAGTCAGTTGGGTCTAGGTCATCCACGATGAGGCAGGTGGTTGTGAGCCTGGTGGATGAACTGGTAATGTGTAGTGTGATTGTTAAACCTTTGTTAATAAACCAACTCGTTCTTAATACCAATGTGTTGCTATGAATTCTTAAGCAAAGAACCCATGAAGCAAATACATTGCACAGGTCAAGTTGAATGTATGTGGGAGTACATGTGCAGTACATTGCTATTAAATCTTGCAGCAATATTTAATGATGGGTTCTGATGAAGGATCTGTACCTTAAACGTTGTCTGTTCTCTCTACAGTCGCTGTCTGACCCGATGAAGGCATCCGGTGGTTTCTGTTTATTTTGGCACAATTTAAATCTTGGTTTCATTTCAGTACCTGAGCTCGCAGTTATAGCAAAGAAAGAAAGACTTGCATTTCTATAGCGCCTTTCGCAACCACAGGACATCTCAAAGCGCTTTACAGCCAATGAAGTACTTTTGGAGTGCAGTCATTGTTGTAATGTGGGAAATGCGGCAGTCAATTTGTGCACAGCAAGCTCCCAAAAACAGCAATGTGATGATGACCAGATAATCAGTTTTTGGTGATGTTGATCGAAGGATAAATATTGGCCAGGACACCAGGGATAACTCCCCTGTTCATCTTCGAAATAGTGCCATGGGATCTTTTACGTCCATCTGAGAGGGCAGACGGGGCCTCGGTTTACCGTCTCATCCAAAAGACCATAGTGGTTATTTTACGGGACCAGTAATCCAGAGGCCTGGACTAATCTGGAGACACGGGTTCAAATCCCACCACTGCAGCTGGGGAATTTAAATTCAGTTAACTAAGTAGATCTGGAATTAAAAAGCTGGTATCAATTTATGGTGAGCATGAAGCTACCGGATTGTTATAAAAACCTAACTGGTTCACTAATGCCCTTTAGAGAAGGAAATCTGCCGTACTTACCCGGTCTGGCCTATATGTGACTCCAGACCCACAGCAATGTGGTTGACTCTGAAATGGCCGAGCAAGCCACTCCTTTGTATCAAAAAAAACTTCTGTGATGGACTGAAGCAGTACCACTACTTTCTCAATGGCAATTAGGCTTGGGCAATAAATGCTGGCCTTGCCAGCGAAACCTTTGTCGGGTATTAAGCGCTATGTTTATTCTTGATAATAAACTGACTCAAAACGCGCACACCGACAAATGACTGGAGAGTTGACAATCGCGTTTCTGCTTTTGTGCTCTCTCCCAATGTTACGGACTGGTGTCTGCTTGGTCCCAGCAACTATATATCTTAAAGCACCAACGCAGAGAAGAACACCATTCACAGATCAGCCTTTAATAAAATTACGCGACACGTCCTCGTTTAAAAAAACAAAATTTTTAAAATAACTGCCTCAGCTCATCTGCTGCTAAAACCCTCATCCGTGCCTTTGTTATCTCTAGACTTGACTATTTCACGCACTCCTGGCTGGCCTCCCACATTCTACCCTCTGTCAACCTGAGATCATCCGAAATTCTGCTGCCCGTGTCCTAACTTGCACCCAGTCCCGCTCACCCATCACCCCCTGTGCTCGCTGACCTACATTGGCTCCCGGTTAAGCAACGCTTCGATTTTTAAAATTCTCATCCTTGTTTGAAAATCCCTCCATAGCCTCGCCCCCTCCCTATCTCCTCCAGCTCCACAAGATGTCTGTGTTCCTCTAATTCTGGCTTCTTGAACATCCCTGATTTTAATCGCTCAATCATCGGCGGCCATGCCATCAGCTGCCTGGGCTCCAAGCTTTGAAATTCCCTCCCTAAAGCTCTCCACCTCTCTACCTCCCTACCTCTCCACCTCCCTCTCTTTTCTCCTTTTAAGATGCTCCTAAAAAATCTACCACTTCGACCAAGCTTTTGGTCATCTGCCATAATTTCTTCTATGTGGCTTGGTGTCTAATGTATTTGTTTTGTCTTATAACACTCCTGTGAAGGGCTTTGGGATGTTTTACTACATGAAGGCGCTGTATAAATACAAGTTGTTGTTGTAGTGATGTGTGCGGTTTGTGGAGCTGTTGCATTGGGAGTGGCTTAGCCAATCCCGCAACATTCACAAAACTCAATAAAACCCCAGCCCGTTGGGTCTAGGTCATCCACAATGAGGTATGCAGTTGTGAGCTTGGAGGATGAACTGGTAATGTGCAGCGTGATTGTTAAACTTTTGCTATTAAGAACTAGTTGGTTTATTAACAATGTGTTGCTATGAATTTTTAAGCAAAGAACCCTTGAAGCAAATACATTACACAGGTCAAGTTGAATGTATGTGGGAGTAATAATAAATGCATAATGTGTAGTACATTGCTATTAAATCTTGCAGCAATATTTAATGATGGGTTCTGATGAAGGATCCGTACCTTAAACGTTGTCTGTTCTCTCTACAGTCGCTGTCTGACCCGATGAAGGCATCGGTGGTTTCTGTTTATTTTGGCACAATTTATATCTTGGTTTCATTTCAGTACCTGAGCTCGCAGTTATAGCAAAGAAAGAAAGATTTGCATTTCTATCGCGCCTTTCACAACCACCGGACATCTCAAAGCGCTTTACAGCCAATGAAGTACTTTTAGAGTGTAGTCACTGTTGTAATGTGGGAAACGCGGCAGTCAATTTGCGCAAAGCAAGCTCCCACACACAGCAATGCGATAATGATCAGATCATCTCTTTGTTATGTTGATTGAGGGATAAATATTGGCCCCAGGGCACCGGGGATAACTCCCCTGCTCTTCTTCAAAATAGTACCATGGGATCTTTTACGTCTATCTGAGCGAGCAGACGAGGCCTCGGTTTAACGACTCATCCGAAAGACCAGAGTGGTTGTTACTGGACCAGTAATCCAGAGGCCGGGACTAATGATCTGGAGACACGAGTTCAAATCCCACCACGGCAGCTGGGGGATTTAAATTCAGTTAATTAAATAAATCTGGAATTAAAAAGCTAGGGTCAGTTTATGGTGAGCATGAAACTACCAGATTGTTGTAAAAACCCAACTGGTTCACTACTGGCCGTTAGGGATGGAAATCTGCCGTCCTTACCCGGTCTGGCCGATATGGGACTCCAGACCCACAACAATGCAGTTGACTCTGAAATGGCCGAGCGAGCCACTCCTCCCAAAAAAAAACCTTCTGTGATAGACTGCAGCGGTTCCACTACTTTCTCAATGGCAATTAGGCTTGGGCAATAAATGCTGGCCTGGCCAGCGAAACCTTTGTCGGGTATTAAGCGCTGCGTTTATTCTTGGCAATAAACTGACTCATAAAATGCGCACACCTACAAACGACTGGAGAGTTGCCAATCGCGTTTCTGCTTCTGTGCTCTCTCCCAATGTACGGACTGGAATCTGTGTGGTCCCAGCAACTATACATCTTAAAGCACTAATGCAGAAAAGAACACAATTCACAGATCAGCCTTTAATAAAATTACGCTACATGTCCTAGTTTAAAAAATTTTTTTTTTAATAACTGCCTCAGCTCATCCGCTGCTGTAACCCTCATCCGTGCCTTTGTGACCTCTAGACTTGACTATTCCACGCTCTCCTGGCCACCCACGTTCTACCCTACGTAAACTAGAGGTGATCCAAAACTCCGCTGCCCGTGTCCTAACTTGCACCAAGTCCCACTCACCCATCACCTCCGTGCTTGCTGACCTATATTGGCTCCCGGTTAAGTAACACCTCGAATTTAAAATTCTCATCCTTGTTCGCAAATCCCTCTTGCCCCTCCCTATCTCTGTAATCTCCTCCAGCCCCATAAGATATTTGTTCCTCTAATTCTGCCCTCTTGAGCATCCCTGATTATAATCGCTCAACCATTCGTGGCCGTACCTTCTGTTGCCTGGGCCCCAAGCTCTGGAATTCCCTCCCTAAACCTCTCCGCCTCTCTACCTCTCTTTCCTCCTTTTAAGATGCTCCTTAAAACCTGCCTCTTCGACCAAGCTTTTGGTCATCTGTCCTAATGTCTCCTTATGTGGCTCAGCATCAGAATTTGTTTGATAATGGCTCCTCTGAAGCGGCTTGGGACGTTTTACTACATCAGAGGCGCTATATAAATAAATTATTGGCTATTCTCAGAACATAAGATAAGAAATAGGAGCAGGAGTCAGCCATTTGGCCCCTTGAGCCTACTCCGCCATTCAGTAACATCATGGCTGATCTGATCTTGGCCTCGGCTCCACTTCCCTGCCCGCTTCCCATAACCCCTTATTCCCATATCGCTCAAAAATCTGTATCACCACCTTTAAATATATTCAATGACCCAGCCTTCACAGCTCTCTGGGGCAGAGAATTCCACAGATTCACAGCCCTCTAAGAGAAGAAATTCCTCCATCATTTTAAATGGACACCCCTTATTCTGAGACTATGCCCCCTGGTTCTAGATTTCCCCACGAGGAGAAACATCCTCTCTGGACCTACCCTGTCAAGCCCCCTCAGAATCTTGTATGTTTCAATAAGATTACCTCTCATTCTTCTAGACTCCAATGAGTATAGGCCCAACCTGCTCAACTTTCTTCTTAAGACAACCCCTTCATCTCAGGAACCAATCTCGTGAATCTTGTGTACAGGGCCCTGGTAAGACCACACCTGGAGTACTGTGCACAGTTTTGGTCTCCTTATCTAAGGAAGGATTTACTTGTCTTGGTTCACTAGATTGATTCCTGGGATGGGAGGGCTGTCTTCTGATGAGATTGTGTAGAATGGGCTCATTCTCTCTTGGAGTTAGAAGGATTATGAGAGGTGATCTCATTGAAACATACCATATTCTGAAGGGGATTGTCAAGGTAGATGCTGAGGTGGTTTCCCTGGGCTGGAGAGTCTAGAACCAGGGGTCACAGTCTCAGGATAAGGGGTCGGCCATTGAGCACTCAGATGAGGGGGACTTCCTTCTCTGAGGGTGGTGAATCTTTGAAATTTTCTACCCCGGAGGGCTGTGGATGCTCTGAGTATATTCAAGGCTGAGGTAGATAGATTTTTTGAGTCTAGGAGAATCAAGGACGATGCGATCAGGCGGGAAAGTGGAGTCGAGGTCGCTGATCAGCCGTGATCTTATTGAATGGTGGAGCAGGCTTGAAGGGGCCGTAGGGTCTGTTCCTGCTCCTATTTCTTCTGTTCTTCTGTTCTCTGAACTGCCTCCAGTGCAAAGCCGGGTTGATGCTTTGAATTCTTTCAGTTTGTTGGGCCAGTGCTGGACTGGTGTTCACGATTCACTGCTCATATATTCTGCTTCAGTCGACCAGTCATTGATCGACAAGAGCTTCACCAGAAGAGCCTTGGTTTGTTTTTTCACTTCAATGATGATGTTCTGGAATGAGCGCAAGACTTTTTACTGGGACAAGTGGACCAAATAGAAAATTAATTGCTGCTTCCCACCCATCGTTAGCTCTTGTTTACACATGTCTTTGTTAACGTGCAGAGGAAACGTACCAGACTAAGGGCCCAAGTTTCCACACGATAAAAAACCGGCGCCCCTCCGAGCTGGGCGCCCGTTTATCGCGCCGGAAAAAAAACGCACGATTCTGGAGCGCCCTGCAGCTCCATGTCTGCTTGGCGCGGCGCCCAGGGGGGCGGAGCCTACACTCGCGCCGATTTTGTAAGTGGGAGGGGGCGGGTACCATTTAAATTAGTTTTTTTTCCTGCCGGCAACGTTGCGCGTCGGAGCATTTGCGCACGCGCAGTGTGAAGGAAACATTGGCACTCGGCCATTTTTGTAGTTCTTTGTAGCTGTTTAATTTTTGAACATTTTTTAATAAAAGCACATTGCCATCAGCACTGAGGCTTCTTGCAGCAGTGAGAAGGCTGCAGGAAGCCTCAGAAAGTTGAGGCAGCCGTTTCTCCCCCCCCCCCCCCCCCCCCCGCGGGAATGAACGGCTGCCTCCTTCCCCCCCCTCCACGCAGCATTCTCCCTGGCTGAAGCACTTTCACACAGGTAGGAAGATGGTTTATTTAATCTTTTCTTTGCTTATAAATGTTTATTCAGGTTGGATTTATTTGTATAATATTTGTATAAGTATAAATAAGGATTTATTATAGAATTTAATGACTTCCCTTCCCCCCCACCTCGTTCTGGACGCCTAATTTGTAACCTGCGCCTGATTTTTTAATGTGTAGACAAGGTTTTTTCAGTTCGACAAAAATCTTCACTTGCTCCATTCTAAGTTAGTTTGGAGCATGTTTTCACTGTGGAAACTTTGAAATCAGGCATCAATGGCCGGACACGCCCCCTTTTGAAGAAAACATTCTGTTCCAAAGTAGAACTGTTCTACCTGACTAGAACTGCAGAAAAAAAAATGTGGAGAATTGCGATTTCTAAGATAGTCCGTTCTCCACCAGTTGCTCCGAAAAATCAGGTGCAAATCATGTGGAAACTTGGGCCCATAATGTTGTTGGGTGCTGCTGTGGGTTACTTGGTGACTAAAATAGCATAAATTAAAATCACTGGGGCGTCACCGGTGTATTGGTCTAACCTGGTGAATGTAAAATTAGCTTTTGTTACTGTCTTTTGTCTGCTGTGGCTCAGTGGGCAGCACCCTTGCCTCTGAGTCAGAAGGTTGTGGGTTCAAGTCCCACTCCAGGAACTTGAGCACAAACATCTAAGCTGACACTCCCAGTGCAGTGCTGAGGGAGCGCCACACTGTCGGAGGTGCTGTCCTTCAGATGAGACATTAAACTTAGGCTCTGCCTTCCCTCTCAGGTGGACGTAAAAGATTCCATGGCACTGTTTCACCCTGGCCAATATTTATCACTCAATCAACAGCACTAAAACAGATTATTTGGATGCCTTTATGTTTCTGTTTGTGGGAGCTTGCTGTGTGTAAATTGGCTGCTGTGCTTCCTACATTACAACAGTGAGTACTTTTCAAAAAGTACTTCATCGGCTGTAAAGCGCTTTGGGACGTCCTCAGGTTGAGAAAGGCAAGTCTTTTCTTTGTGAGAGGATGCCATTTGAAAAATGTTGACGTGGAAGTTTTAAGTTGTTACATGCTCTCCCAAAAGTGATTTATAAAAAACAAAACTGTGCAAGGATTAGTTAATCTAAAACTGGGCATGGTTATTGAAACATTCCGGAGACTGACTCTGCCATTTAGTTGGGTTATGTAACCATCAGTCACTTGACACCAGCGCCCGCCCTATAAGCACTTGCATGATGTAATTGAAATCTTCATGGCAAGCTGTGCAGGAGGCACAGCGCCATGGATCATGTGGAGACAACTGTCTGCGGTGGCATGTAAATTGCTATTTTGAAAAGCAGATAGTGATCTGGCTCTCGCAGGACCTATTTTGCGAATTGCGGATGAGTAATGTGTAAATATATACACGCAGGGACATTTGAATTTCATCTTGGAAGTCCTAAAGTTTGTGTACAACTGAAACCTTGGGTCAGCTCTGGGTGAAACCAGAGCCCCTCAAGACGCACAGTGAGTCCAGATGTTGCTGAATCTCTTTCGCTGACCTTTTCCGCTACCCTCCCCAAGTCAACTGCATCCAGTCCAATCTCTGATGCTAGGTCCGACATCTGGATTCCCTTCTCTGCAAGGTTGATGTTGGACACTAAGGGAATCCACAGCTGGAGTACTGCGTGCAGTTCTGGTCGCCGTATTATAGGAAGGATGTGATTGCACTGGAGAGGGTGCAGAGGAGATTTCCTAGGATGCAGCCTGGAATGGAGAATGTTAGCTATGAGGACAGATTGGCTAGGCTGGGTTTGTTCTCCTTGGAACAGAGGAGGCTGAGAGGAGACTTCATTGAGGTGTACAAAATTTTGAGAGGCCTAGATATCGTGGATAGCAAGGGCCTATTTCCCTTGGTGGAGGGTTCATTTACGAGGGGGCACAGTTTTAAGGTGGTTGGTGGAAGGTTGAGGGGATTTGAGGGGAGGCTTCTTCACGCAGAGGGTTGTGGGGGTCTGGAACTCGCTGCCTGGAAGGGTGGTGGATGCAGAAACCCTCACCACATTTAAAAGGTGGTTGGATGTGCACTTGAAGTGCTGTAACCTGCAGGGCTACGGACCTAGAGCTGGAAAGTGGGATTAGGCCGGATAGCTTTCTGTGGGCCGGCGTGGACACGATGGGCCGAAATGGCCGCCTTCTGTGCTGTAAATTTCCATGATTCCACCTGGAATTGCCCCCAACACTTCTAGCGTTGGCGACAGACTTGTAACCTCAGGGACTTGGGCCTAGTGTCACATCGCTCCGTGTGTCCTGTCTGGAGACTCAGTCTAATTGTACTGCTGCCCGTTTGTAACAGCTCAAAGATTTCACACATCCTTCATTATGCTTTCCTGAAACTTGGCTGACGGGTTATTCAGTAATCTGCTGTCTAGTACAAGACTCGTGCATCTGATTCAGCTTGGATCAGTTGATGAAAGCGCTCTCTCTCCGAGTCAGTTGGTTGTGGGTTCAAACCCCTGTTCCAAGATTTGAGTGCGCAATCCAGGCCGAAGCAGGGAAGTGCTGAGGGAGTACAGTACTGTATTGTCTTTCAGACGAGCAGTTAAACTGAGGCTTTGCCTGCCTGTTTGCCCAGAGCAAATCTGATGTCTAATCAACATTCCTTGCTCTCAACCTCTGCCACCAAACGCAAAACAGATTAACTGATCATTTTTCAGAGTGTTTGTGGGCTGATCTTACGCACCCAAGTTTCTCGAGCTTGTTTTCAGATCCCTCCATGGCCTCGCCCCTCCCGATCTCCGTAATCTCCCCCAACCCTGCAACCATCCAAGGTCTCTGCACTCCACCAGTTGTGGCCTTTTGCATATCCCCGATTTCCATTGCTCCATCATTGGCGGCCGTGCCTTCAGCTACCTTGACCCTAAGCTCTGGAGTTATCCCACCCCATAACCTCTCTGCCCCTCTCTCCTTTTAAGACACTCCTTTGAAATCTGCCCCTTTTGAGCAAGCCTTTTGTCACCTGTCCCAATATCTCCTGATATCTACATGTGTTCGTGTACTTTAAAAAGTAATTCATTGCAAACAAAGAGCTTTGAGAGGTTTCTGAGACAAGCGATGGGTGTTATTTATATGCAAGTTTATAAGCAAATAATTAATGGACATCGCACATTTAGTACAGGTACAAAGAATTAAGGTTAGAGCTGCAAAACATGTAAATGGTATTTTTTTCGGGTTCTGGTATGTGGGCGTCACTGCCAAGGCCGGCATTTATCGCCCATTCCTAGTTGCCCTTGAGAAGGTGGTGGTGAGCCGCCTTCTTGAACAACTGCAGTCCGTGTGGTGAAGGTGCTCCCACAGTGCTGTTAGGAAGGGAGTTCCAGGATTTTGACCCAGAAACGATGAAGGAACGGCCAATATATTTCCAAGTCAGGATGGTTTGTGACTTGGAGGGGAACGTGGAGATGGTGGTGTTCCCATGCGCCTGCTGCCCTTGTCTTTCTAGGTGGTAGAGGTCACTGGTTTGGGAGGTGCTTCCGAAGAAGCCTTGGTGAGTTGCTGCAGTGCATCTTGTAGATGGTACACACTGCAGTCACGGTGTGCCGGTGGTGGAGGGAGTGAATGTTTAAGGTGGTGGATGGGGTGCCAATCAAGCGAGGCTGCTTTGTCCTGGATGGTGTTGAGCTTCGAGTGTTGTTGGAGCTGCACTCATCCAGGCAAGTGGAGAGTATTCCATCACACTCCTGACTTGTGCCTTGTAGATGGTGGAAAGGCTTTGGGGAGTCAGGAGGTGAGACACTCTCTGCAGAATACCCAGCCTCTGTCCCGCTCTTGTTGCCACAGCATTTATGTGGCTGGTGCAGTTAAGTTTCTGGTCAATGGTGACCCCCAGGCGGTTGATGGTGGGGATTCGGCGATGGTAATGCCGTTGAATGTCAAGAGAAGGTGGTTAGACTCTCGCTTGTTGGAGATGGTCATTACTTGCCACTTATCAGCCCAAGCCTGAATGTCGTCCAGGTCTTGCTGCAAGCGGGCATGGACTGCTCCGTTATCTGAGGAGTTGCGAATGGAACTGAACACTGTGCAATCATCAGCGAACTACCCCACTTCTGACCTTGTGATGGAGGGAAGGTCATTCATAAAGCAGCTGAAGATGGTTGGGCCTAGGACACTGTCCTGAGGAACTCCTGCAGCGATGTCCTGGGGCTGAGATGATTGACTTCCAACCACCACAAACATCTTCCTTTGTGCTAGGTGTGAGTCCAGCCGTGTTAAGCATTTTTTTCAACACGTCATTCCTCTGACTAAACCGTGGCCACCCTTGTTTTGGTTAGGTTTTTAAAGCTATTTATTCTGCATTGCCGTAATGCTGGTGTGCCCAGTTCTTGTGTCTAATTTTGTACACGTCACTCAATTTTGTTTCCCCCCCCCCCGCCCTTTAGGAATCTCAAACTATTGTCTATATTGGAGCAAAGCTTTCTCCTAATAGGTATGGTGCATCTGCCAGTTACTGTATTTAGAGGCTGAAGTGCAGCCAAATCACAAGGGAGAGCTCGGCAATGTCAATCACAGTGTAAACTTGGAGTTTACACTGAATTGCCAAAACCTGTCTGTTCTGACAAAGTCATGGCCTCGATTCTTTCTAATGCATTCTGTGGGAGGCTGACGTCTATTTTGCAACAGCAGCAGTTTCAGTATAAAGCAATGGCTGTTTATTCCAACTGGTTCAGGTTACTGCAAAATACTGCGGATGCTGGAATCTGAAATAAAAACAGAAAATGCTGGAAATACTCAGCGGGTCAGGCAGCATCTGTGGAGAGAGAAACAGTTAACGTTTCAGGTCGATGACCCTTCGTCAGAACTGCTGTGTATTTCCCTGACGAAGGGTCATCAACCTGAAACATTGGCCTAGAAATCCCGGTCGAGGTCCTCCCGCGGTTGATCGACTGGAAAAGTTAAAGATGCGCACCGACCTGTTCCTGCTGCGCCCGCCAGCAATCCTAGACCCGAGGCCGCCTCCTCCCTGCGTGTCGCAGCGCGTGCATGTCGGGACGTCCGTGAGCTGGAGCTGGAGTCACGTAGCTCTGGGCAGCCAATCCAGGCAGAGTCGGCATGGATTTATGAAGGCGAAGTCATGTTTGACACATTTGCTGGAGTTGTTTGAGGATGTAATGAACAGGGTGGATAAAGGGGAACCAGTGGATGTGGTGCGTTTGACAAGTTGCCACATAAAAGTTTACTGCACAAGACAAAAGTTCATGGGGTTGGGGGTAATATATTAGCATGAATAAAGGATTGGCTAACAGAGAACAGAGAGTCGGGATAAATGGTTTATTCTCTGGTTGGCAACCAGTAACTAGTGGAGTGCGGCAGGGATCAGTGCTGGGACCTCAACTATTTACAATCTATATTAACAACTTGGAAGAAGTGACTGAGTGTAACGTAGCCAAATTTGCTGACGATACAAAGATGGGAGGAAAAGCAATGTGTGAGGACACACAAAATCTGCAGAAGGACATAGACAGGCTAAGTGAGTGGGCAAAAATTTGCCAGATGGAGTATAATTTTGGAAAGTGTGAGGTCATGCACTTTGGCAGAAAAAAATCAAAGTGCAAGTAATTATTTAAATGGAGAAAGATTGCAAAGTGCCACAGTACAGTGGGACCTGTGGGTACTTGTGTATGAGACACAAGGATAGTATGCAGGTACAGCAAGTGATCAGGAAGACTAATGGTATCTTGGCCTTTATTGCAAAGGGGATGGAGTATAAAAGCAGGGAAGTCTTGCTACAGCTATATAAGATATTGGTGAGGCCACACCTAGAATACTGCATGCAATTTTGGTTTCCATATTTACAAAAGGATATACTTGCTTTGGAGGCAGTTCAGAGAAGGTTCACTAGGTTGATTCTGGGGATGAGGGGGTTGACTTATGAGGAAAGATTGAGTTGGTTGGGCCTTTACTCATTGGAATTCAGAAGAATGAGAGGTGATCTTATCGAAACATATAAGATTATGAGGGGGCTTGACAAGGTGGATGCAGAGAGGATGTTTCCACGGATAGGGGAGACTAGAACTAGAGGGCATGATCTTCGAATAAGGGGCCGCCCATTTGAGGAGAAATTTCTTCTGCGGGTTGTGAATCTGTGGAATTCGCTGCCTGAGAGCTGTGGAAGCTGGGACATTGAATAAATTTAAGACAGAGATAGACAGTTTCTTAACTGATAAGGGGATAAGGGGTTATGGGGAGCGGGCAGGGAAGTGGAGCTGAGTCCATGATCAGATCAGCCATGATCTTATTGAATGACGGAGCAGGCTCGAGGGGCTGTAGGGCCTACTCCTGCTCCTATTTCTTATGTTCTTATGTACAGTGTTTTCTCATTCATAATAATGGGAACTCCGTAAGTTGGAATTCCCGTTATGATTGAGAAACAACCCCAAACACACGTTTAAAAAAAAATACACCACTTATTTAAAATGAATTTAAATTAGTTATTTATATCCTATTTGAAATATATATATATAAAGTTTTGTTAAATTATGGTTTAACAAACTTATCTTCGTGGGCAGGGTTTATAACGATAAAATGCGTTAAATTTTATGTTACAATGCTTTTGTATGTTTTAAAACTCTTATGCCTGCAAAAGTAGGCTATACACCTGCAAAAGTAGGCTATGTGCCTGCTTTTATCAGGCGCAAGAGATTTCAAGACATCCGCTGGGCAAGATATGGGTAAATCCCGCAATCTTGCCCTTGCGAATGTCCTGGCTGTGGGGTTACGGAGGATCGGTCGAGCTGGAGCTTGACAGCTCGGAAAAGGCGGTTTTCAGCGCGTGCGTATTGTATGCTGGTTCAGGAGGGTGACCGGATCGGACGTAACCAAGGTCTAGGTCGGTGATTGGAGCGTGGGCAGGTACAGCAGGAGCGGCGAGGTTGGGGCGAAGGAGAGGCGTGAGTTCGGGGCCCAGCAGAGGCGAGGGTCCTGGGGCAGCACGGGCCAGCCCACACTGTGATATGTGAACTGGCTTGCCCTGTACCTTGCCGCCATGGCCGTCGCTCCTTTTATGGCCCCGACCTGCTGGTGGTGTTTCCTCGCAGGTCGGGACCGCCACACATGCAATATATGTGCGCACTAGGTCCGTGCAGCAGAGCCGGTCTCCAGTCATCTTGGTTAACCCTTGCCACTGGACCAAGACCTACCTTTGTCAGGCCCGTGTGGTGGCTGGTGTACAATGGCCACCTCACGTTTATAAAAAAAATCCACACACAGGCATCTTCCACCCTCCAATATGCAATTCGGGACTTGGAATATCAGGTCCTTCATTGAAACGCCTGTGAACTCATCCCTTTTTGGTATGGAAGCAAGTCATCCTCGATACGAGGGACCGCCGAAGAAGAAGAAGAAGAAGATTGTGTGCTGAAAACCGGCTTTTGCAATGCCTTCCCGGGTCCGTACGCACTCCATGTGGACCCGAGGAGGTCGGGATTTCCAGGCCAGTAACTCTTTCTCTCTCCACAGAATGCTGCCTGACCTGCTGAGTGTTTCCAGCATTTTCTGTTTTTATCCCGGCTCTAATGAAGGGTCACCATGAGGTGCTCGATGTATGTCATTGTCGCCGCCACCTCCTCCTAACTTGCCCCCTGCCTCCCACCCTTGCTTGCTTTAAGCAGGTAATGAAAAGTCGACTATGTACGCGTCTGATCATTTAATAACTGGAATAAAAGCAGAAAATGCTGGAAACACGCAGGTGAGTCAGCAAGTGTGGAAAGAACAGATGGGTTAGGAATTCAGGCCACGCCTCCTCCCTATCTCTGTAAGCTCCTCCAGTCCTACAACCCACAGATCACGGCGCTCCTCCAATTCAGGCCTCTTGCGCATTCATCGATTTTCATCGCACCACCATTGGAGGCTGTGCCTTCAGCTGCCTGGGCCCTAAGCTCTCAAATTCCTTCCCTAAATCTCTGACTCTCATATCTCTCCTTTTAAGAAAGTAAGTCTTGGATTTATATAGCGCCTTTCACAACCACCGGACTTCTAAAGTGCTTTACAGCCAATTAAGTACTTTTTTGGAGTGTAAATATTGTTGCAATATAGGAAACGCGGCATCCAATTTGCGCACAGCAAGCTCCCACAAACAGCAATATGATAAGTGGATAATCTGTTTTTTTTGTTATGTTGATTGAGGGATAAATATTGGCCCCAGGACACCGGGGATAACTCCCCTGCTCTTCTTCGAAATAGTGCCATGAGATTTTTTACGTTGACCTGAGAGAGCAAACACGACCTCGGTTTAACATCTCATCCGAAAGATGGCACCTCCGACAGTGCAGCACTCCCTCGGAGCTGACACTTAAGATGTTCATTAAAACCTACCTCTTTGACCAAGCTTTTGGTCACCTGTCCTAATATCTCCTTATACAGCTCAATGTAAATTAGTTTGATTATGCTCCGGTGAAGCGCCTTGGGGCGTGTTGCTGCCTTACAGGCGCTATATGAATCCAAGTTGTTGTAGATGCGGACCTCCCACTGGAAGATATTACAGATGAACGGAAGAGTGAGGAGAGAAACAAACATGTATGCGCCCGTGCGCACATGCTAGAAGTAATATTTCAATATTGGTGTTGAACCCGACTTGTGATGTCAGTAACTTGCAGTCCAGGGAGGCAAAAAGATTAACCAGCGTCTCCCCTTCTGATTGTAAATTGGTGACTCCTGCTGGAAGAACCATGCGTGTGAATGTCTGATCAGGACAGGAGTGGGCTCGGCTAAGGTGTCCTTTACGGTGAAGTATCGTGTAGACATGTGAAGCATTACCATGATACTGTCTGGCAGAGGATAGCCTGGGTGCACTGCATGCTGGATACTCTCAACTTTGATTAAATTCCTCTTCAAACCAAGAATTTATTTTGCTGCTCCAATTTTTAATTTTATTTATGGGATGTGGGCGTCGCTGGCAAGGCACCATTTCAGAGGGCAGTTAAGAATCAACCACATTGCTGTGGGTCTGGAGTCACATATCGGCCAGACCGGGTAAGGGCAGCAGATTTCCTTCCGTAAAGGACCAGATGTTTTTTTATGACAATCCGATCATGGCCACCATTACTGATGCTAGCTTTTTATTCCAAATGTATTTAATTAACTGAATTTTTAAATTTCACCAGCTGCCGTGGTGGGATTTGAACGCCTGTCTCTGAATCATTAGTCCAGCCTCTGGATTACTGGTCCAGTAACATAACCGCTATGCTATCGTGCCCATCATGGCTGAGTTTGACTTTATTGGTGCCCTGTTTTCAGGGGGACAGGTGTTGGTATTGAAGGTTTGGTTGAAGTGCTATATGAGTTGACATGCACAGTGTTCCCATCTTTGCGATGCTGATTTTATTACTGCTAGTATCTGCTGTAAAATAATCCCGTTCCTTTCACACAGCACCTGCACACATTCTGTAAACATCCAGCTGAAATATTCTATTGTGACAAAGGATGCACCATTTCATGCAGGTGTTCCAGGACCATATGTCCACACAGAATGATACAGCACTGAAGGAGGCCATTTATCCCATTGTCCCTGTGCCGGCTCTTTGAAAGAGCGATCCAATTAGTCCCACTCCCCCCGCTCTTCCCCATAACCCTGCATTTTTCCCTTTTCAAGTCTATATACAATTATTTTTTGAAAGTTATTATTGAATCTGTTTCCACTACCCTTGCATGCAGTGAATTTCATATCATAACTCGCTGTGTAAAAATTATTCTCGTTCCCCTCTGGCTCTCTTGCCAATTCCCTTATATCTTTGTCCTCTGCTTACCTTCTGCCACTGGAAAAAGTTCCTCCTTATTTGCTCATGATTTTGAATGCCATTTTCTCATTCAATAACAACAACTTCATTTATATAGCACCTTAAATGTAGTCAAGCATCCCAAGATGCTTCACTGGACTGTTATCAAACAATATTTGATACCGAACCACATAAGGAGATATTAGGACAGGTGACCAAAAGCTTGGTCAAAGAGGTAAGTTTTAAGGAGGATAGAGAGGCAGAGGGGTTTAGGGAGGGAATTCCAGGGCTTGGGTCCGAGGTGTCTGAAGGTCACAGCCGCCAAAGGTGGAGCGATTTTTAAAATTAGCGATGCGCAAGAGGCCAGAATTAGAGGAGAGCAGAGATCTGAGGATTGGAGGAGGTTGCAGAGATGGTGAGGGCTGAGGCCATGGAGGGATTTGAAAACGAGAGCCAATGTAGGTCAGCGAGCACAGGGGTGATGGGTGAACGGGATTTGTGCAAAGTGGAAGGCTGGCCAGGAGAGTTGGAATAATCGAGTCTGGAAGTAACAAAGACACGGGTAAGGATTTCAGTAACGGATGAGCTGAGGCAGGGGTGGAGACGGACGATATTGCCCTAACCTCGGATTGTATTGCAGTAGTGTGCTGGCGGGGGGCAGGCAGTCAGACTATTATACAAGCCATCAACTCTTGAGCGTGGTTGCCCTACAGAAATCATTCCTATGATAGTGTATATGTGGGTTCTGGCTAATACTACCAACGATGCCTTCGCAAGATCCTGCAAATGCCCTGGGAGGACAGATGCACCAACGTCAGTGTTCCTGAACTGGCCAGCATCGAAGCACTGACCACACTCGACCAGCTCTGTTGGGCGGGCCACATTGTTCGCATGTCTGACACAAGACTCCCAAAGCAAGCGCTCTACTCAGAACTCCGACACGGCAAGCGAGCCCCAGGTGGGCAGAGGAAATGTTTCAAGGACACCCTTAAAGCCTCCCTGATAAAGTGCAACATCCCCGCTGACACCTCGGAGTCCCTGGCCAAAGACTGCCCTAAGTGGAGGAAGAGCATCCGGGAGGGCGCTGAGCACCTCGAGTCTCGTCGCCAAGAGCATACAGAAACCAGGCGCAGGAAGTGGAAGGAGCGTGCGGCAAACTAGACTCCCCACCTACCCTTTCCTCCAACCACTGTCTGTCCCACCTGTGACAGAGACTGTAATTCCTGTATTGGACTGTACAGTCACCTTAGAACTCACTTTGAGTGGAAGCAAGTCTTCCTTGATCCCAAGGAATTGCCTATGATGATGACTGGCTTGTTACTCTATCAATACAAGGATGATTGTGGTTGAGATTTAAATTTTTTTTTTAAATGCATGGAATGAAAAGTGCTAAGGATGTGAGGACTTTAAGCTGCACAAAGCCTAAGGAAGAGGTGTGTAGAGGTTACAGCACAGAAACGGGTCATTCGGCCCATCCAGTCCACGTCAATACTTGCCCTCCGCATTTGCTTGCCCTGTTCCCATGTCCCTTCAAGCCCTTTCTCTTCATTCCCCCTGTCCAATCCAATAACGCATGTTGTCGTGGTTTCTGTCTCAGCTACTGTAATGTATTTGCTTCATGGGTTCTTTGCTTAAGAATTCATAACACATTGCTATTAAGAACTAGTTGTTAAACCTTTGTTAATAAACCAATCACATTACACATTACCAGTTCATCCACCAGGCTCACAACCACCTGCCTCATTGTGGATCCTCCAAACCCAACTGGCTGGGGTTTTATTGAGTTTTGTGAACATCATGTGACTGGCTAAGCCATTCACAATGCAACAGCTCTACAAACCTGTGAATATACTCAGTGCACAGATTACAACCAAGAACCCTGGAATTAATTCCACAGCCTCTACTCTGTGTAAAGTTTCTCCCGCCCTCTGTTCGAAATCTCTTGCATTTGATCTTGTATCTGAGGTCGCTCGTTCTTGTCCTCCCTCAACTACCGGGAAGAATAACATTTCAGATTCCAAAGCACTGTACACCAGGCAATTCATTACTTTTTGAAGTCACTATCGTGTAGCAAAGACCACAGCTAGTTTGCATATAGCAAGGACCCTCAAACATTATAGAATCATAGAATGATTACAGCACAGAAGGAGGCCATTCGGCCCGTCGAGCCCGTGCCGGCTCTCTAAGAGCACTTCAGCCAGTCCCACTCCCCCGCCCTTTCCCCGTAGTCCTGCCAATTTTTTCTCAAAGTACTTATCCAACTCCCTTTTGAAAGCCCCAATTGAGTCTGCCTCCACCGTCCTCTCAGGCAGCGCATTCCAGATCCTAACCACTCGCTGCATAAAAAAGTTTTCCCTCATGTCGCCTTTGGTTCTTTTGCCAATCACCTTAAATCTGTGTCCTCTGGTTCTCCACCCTTCTGCCAATGAGAACAGTTTCTCGCTATCTACTCTGTCCGGACCCCTCATGATTTTGAACACCTCTATCAACCTTCTCTGCTCTAAGGAGAACAACCCCAGCTTCTCCAGTCTATCCACGTAACTGAATTCCCTCATCCTTGGAACCATTCTTGTAAATCTTTTATGCACCCTCTCTTGGCCTTCACATCCTTCCTAAAGTGCGGTGCCCAGAATTGGACACAATAGTCCAGTGTTTTCTAAAGATGATTCAAAACTTCTTACTTGCGTTTGTATTCTAATGCCTCTATTCTTGAAGCCCAGAATTCCCTATGCTATTTTTACCCGCTTTCTAAATCTGCCCTGCCACCTTCAATGATTTGTGCATATACACCCCCATTAACAAGAGGAGTGACGAGTTGATCTGTTTTGGAATGTTGATTAATGGATGGACGCTGACCAAACCACTGGGAGAGTTCCCTGTTCATCATCAAAGTGCCAAGAAATCTTTTACATTTACCTGTGCAGGTAAATGGGGCCTTAGTTTAATGTCTCACTTGAAAGGCAGCTCTGACAATGCAGCACTCCCTCTGTATCTCATTGACCTGCCAGATTAGATCATCTGTCTAAGCCTTGGAGTCGGGCTTTAACCCACAGCCTTTTGACTCGGGCAAGAATGCGACCATTGAGCCAAGCTACGTTGTATATACTTTTGATTTGCTCCTAATATTTTTGAGCTTTTAATTTTTTTAAATGTTGCATTCAATAGTTTTGGTATATTACAGTTTGAATGTTGAGCTTTCAGTATTGTGCATTTTATGTTTGTGGTTTGTTTAACAGTTGTCTTGCCTGCAGAAAACACACTTGGCAGCTAATATTCATGTGTCAAGTCAATCTCGTGTCAAATCAATCACAGATCTGTAGGTGTGTGTGTGTGTGTGTGTGTGTGTGTGTGTGTGTGTGTGAGAATGTGTGTCCGGTTGGGGTGTGTGTTTGTGTGTGTCCAGTTGGGGTGTGTGGGGCTATGTGCTTCATTTCAAACCAACTGTTTTCTAAAGCTGTTATTTTTAAATCATTGGTTAATAGAGCTTACCAAGCGACTCGTGCATCACTGGGTTTATTTTGGAAGCATTGTTTGATGCTGCTCAGAAGTGAACCCAACCCTAGTAGGGACGTGGCATTGATGGAGCAATATATTCCATTTGTTGCCCACCACTGGTGCATTCGTGGTGAGGGGGAATGGGAGGAAGCCCTGCCACAGGGTTGTGTTGGGCGTTGGGAGTTCCTTTCTCGATCTGTGTTAAGTTGCTGCAGTTTAGTTGAAATGAGAACATGGTGGGGGGGGGGGGGGGGGTGGGGGGCGGGTTGCGATCCGCCCTGTGAAGGTTGAAGGGAAGTTTTCTAGATCTGTAGATTAGTTTGAACAGAAGGCTCCGTGTTTTTGTGATTCCTGAGGTGGCAAGGATTTTGGATTTTTAAAAAGTAGAGTTTTTGGTAGTTGTACAGTAAGTAATGTGCATTTTGATTTTGCTCAAGTATTAGGTTTTATTTTTCTTACTATAAATAGTGTGGCTGTGTTATTTTCAGTAATATAAGACACTTAAACCGGTTCTAGGCAATCTGTGTGTATCCGTTTTGGAGTAAAATCTCCAGCGTGCTCTAATGAGTAGAAACCGCTCCTGACACTTTCCGGCTCGGGGCCGTGTCCTTTATAGAGGCGCAAAGCAGATGGTTGGCTCTCCTTCCACTTCCCAAAGATACGATGGTAATGGAGCTGAGTGATGAGTCGACCATTCCCTCTGTCATTGCATCATGTGTCTATCAGTAGGGTAGAAGATGAACTAGAAGCATTCGGTCATTCTCGGTCAGCCGTAGCTCAGTGGCAGCACACTCGCCTCTGAGTCAGAAGGCTGTGGGTTCAAGTCCCACTCCAGGGACTTGAGCACAAGAATTAGGTTGACACTCCCAGTCATCATCATCATAGGCAGTTCCTCGGAATCGAGGAAGACTTGCTTCCACTCTTATCATGAGCTCTTGTTGATAGGAGGCTCCCGAGATATGGGAAGTGGTCCAGGACCGCGCCGTGGATCTTGATGACTGGGGGGCAGTGCTGTGCAGCGAGGACAAGCTGGTGGAGGACCTTTGTCTTACGGATGTTTAGCGTAAGGCCCATGCTTGCGAACGCCTCAGTAAATACGTCGACTATGTCCTGGAGTTCAGCCTCTGTGCGCAGATGCAGGTGTCGTCCGCGTACTGTAGCTCGGCGACAGAGTTACTATGTAAGATGGCCGTCGGGATGGTAGGTCCCTCGGGAGCCCCCCTGCTCCAAACAACAACTCCCACTAGCTCTCGGCAACTCCCCCCCCCCCCCCGCCCCCCCCCCCCCAGCTGTCTAAACCTCCCCTAACCAAATAGACCCTAATAGGGGATCTAAGCACGAAAACCCATACTCCTTACCCTAGTCCCAACCCTGCGAGTCTCTCAAATTCGGGAGGTCGCTGATGGGTGATGTGGTGGTAAGCCCGGATGGCCCGAACACGTGGGACTCACTGGAGGTCCCAGTGCAATGCTGAGGGAGTGTGGCACTGTCGGAGGTGCCATCTTTTGGATGAGACATAGCTTGATGTAAAAGATCCCATGGCACTATTTTGAAGAAGAGCAGGGGAGTTATCCCGGTGTCCTGGGGCCAATATTTATCCCTCAATCAACATCACTAAAACAGATGATCTGGTCATTATCACATTGCTGTTTGTGGGAGCTTGCTGTGCGCTAATTGGCTGCCGTGTTTCCCACATTACAACAGTGACTGCATTCCAAAAATACTTCATTGGCTGTAAAGCACTGAGACATCCGGTGATCGTGAAAGGCGCTATAGAAATGCACGTCTTTGAAGTCTTGTTGGTTGGGGCACTGCTCATCCTGAGTGCTCTATCCAATTCTGGTCAATTGAGGCAGTCAAGCTGGAGGTAGTGAGGAGGCGAGCCACAAGACTGATCCTTCGTGTTCGAGATGGGGAAATACTTCAGAAACTTGGAACTCTTCAGCCTTTTGGAAAAAGGTGTCCGAGAGGTGACCTAATAGAGGTATAAGATTGTAAATGGTACAGGTAATGTAAATCTAGAAAATTAGTTTAAATTGTGAGAATAGGATGGGGACACAGGTTCAGAATTGTAGAAAGTAAATTTAAATATGGATGTTGGGAAGTGCTTTGATCAACACATGAAATGGAC
The DNA here is from genome assembly GCF_044704955.1 of Pristiophorus japonicus. NCBI lineage: Eukaryota > Metazoa > Chordata > Chondrichthyes > Pristiophoridae > Pristiophorus > Pristiophorus japonicus. The sequence continues at coordinate 30,679,757 of NC_091993.1, read as the reverse complement.
TCTTGGATAGAGTAATGGAGACAAAACCCAGGAATCTCTTACAATAGATGTGAATGTTGCAATGGGGGATTTGGGGATCAATAGAGGTCTTTAAAATTATGAAGGGGTTCGATAGGGTAGACGAAGAGATGTTTCCACTTGTGGGGGAGACCAGAATTGTGGGCCGTCAATATCAGGTAGTCACTGATAAATCCAATCGTGAACTCAGGAGAAACTTCTTTACCCAGAGAGTGGTGAGAATGTGGAACTCGTTGTCACGGAGTGGTTGAGGCGAATAACATAGATACCTTTTAAGGTGTAATGTATTTTGTTCTGGGTTCTTTGCTTAAGAATCCATAGCAACACATTGCTATTAAGAACTAGTTGGTTTATTAACAAAGGTTTAACAATCACACTGCACATTACCAGTTCATCCACTAGGCTCACAACTGCATACCTAATCGTGGATGACCCAGACCCAACTGGCTGGGGTTTTATTGAGTCTTGTGAACATCATGTGACTGGCTAAGCCACTCACAATGCAACAGCTCTACAAACCTGTGAGCATACTGGTGCGTACATACAAAGGGAAGGCTGGATAAACACACAAGGGCGAAAGGAATAGAAGGATATGGTGATGGGGTGAGATGAAGAGGGGTGGGAGGAGGCTGGTGTGGAGCGTAAACATCGGCACGGAGCGTGGGGCTGAATGGCGCGTTTCTGTGCTGTACATTCTGTGTAATTCTGGATGAATGAATAAGATGGGCTGAATGTCCTTTGTTATCGGTGGCTATTCCTGTGATTTTGTAAAATGGGAAGTGAGGAGACAGAAAAGTGAGAGCAAAACAGTAAATAATGCTTCATAGTAAAGTGGGCGAAGTGAGATTGAGTTCAGTTGTTATGTACAGAAGCAGTTTTTAATATGGAAATTACAAAGTGCAGGTCAAAATTGAGGGTCAAGTGATAAAATGGTGATGGTTCTCAGCAGTAAAGGGGGTGTTAGGAGCACGTGCTTTATGTCTGATAAAGTCCTGCTAACAAGCCAATCCCGTTTGTCGCTCAATGCTGAGCAGCTCGTTCCAGGTAAAAGGGATTATAATGAACTGTTAACAAGCGAGGGGGGGAGGGGGGGGGTGGTGTGGAGGAGAGAGAAACATTAAAGGTCAGAACTCGCTATGAATATTCTCAAACATTTTAAAAATATTTAGAGGTGGAGAAGTGGCGGTCGGTCTAGTTTTTGTTCAGAGACCTGCTTAATGAAGATCAGCACTGCAGAAAGATGGGAATCTTCCATTTCATCGAACGCTCCCTTCCAATTTATCTGGCAGCTCCCGCTCTCGCTCTTGCTCCGCCTCTTTCTGTCTCTCTCGCTCTCACCTCCCCGTTTCCCTCATCTCGCTCTCGTGCTCTCTCCCCCGCTTTCTCCTCCACATTTCCCCCCTTTCTCTATCTCTCACCCACTCTCCTCTCCTATTACTCGTGTCTCCTCCCTGTTTACACACCCTCTCTCTCACTCTTTCGCTCTCACTCCTCCCTGTTTTGTCCCTTTTGCTAGCAACTCTCTCGCCCCCCCCCCTCTCGCCCCCCCCTCTCGCCCCCCCCTCTCGCCCCCCCCTCTCGCCCCCCCCCTCTCGCCCCCCCCCTCTCGCCCCCCCCCTCTCGCCCCCCCCTCTCGCCCCCCCCCCTCTCGCCCCCCCCCTCTCGCCCCCCCCTCTCGCCCCCCCCTCTCGCCCCCCCCCCTCTCGCCCCCCCCCTCTCTCGCCCCCCCCCTCTCTCGCCCCCCCCCTCTCTCGCCCCCCCCCCTCTCTCGCCCCCCCCCCCTCTCTCGCCCCCCCCCCTCTCTCGCCCCCCCCCCCTCTCTCGCCCCCCCCTCTCTCGCCCCCCCCTCTCTCGCCCCCCCCTCTCTCGCCCCCCCCTCTCTCGCCCCCCCCTCTCTCGCCCCCCCTCTCTCGCCCCCCTCTCTCTCGCCCCCCCCTCTCTCGCCCCCCCCCTCTCTCGCCCCCCCCCTCTCTCGCCCCCCCCCTCTCTCGCCCCCCCCCTCTCTCGCACCCCCCCTCTCTCGACCCCCCCCTCTCTCGCCCCCCCCCCCCCTCTCTCGCCCCCCCCCCTCTCTCGCCCCCCCCCCCCCCCCCCCCCCCCCCGCGAGTGGCTGAAATCAGCACAGAATCGGGAGTGAGTGCAGTGTTCCTGGTCTGTGGGTTAGTTGCACAGCATGCCGTGGAGTTATTCACTGAGTCATCACTGGGTGGGGGATTAATTCAATGTTAGAGGGGTTGTCTAAAGATGATTTAAATACTGCATTGTGGACAGATTTGTCGTGGGGTTCTCCTTAATCTCGGTCTTGCCCCTCCCATCCCAAATGTTATTTCAGCGAGCCTGGCAGTAATGGAGTTGCGTGCTGACTGTGAAGGTTTACTGGTTGATGGAGAGAAGCAAAACAATGATGGAAAACCTTGACAAGTTTGTGACATTGCTCGTGACCGTTAGCCTCTATGTTGTGTTTGTGATGGGGAATTACTTTTTCCAGAGGGGGCTGATTGCCACACAGATAACAGGAAAAATACAGTGAGCCACAGTTAGTCATAAGGCAAGTATCCAAAACATTTAGGAGCAGAATAGTGATTACAGTTCCCTAAGGCTTGGGTGTGAAACTTTTATATTAAAAAAAGATACCGAACTTCTGATAATTTCAGAGTTAGATTAGCACTCTTCTGTCTTGTGACAGAATACATTGTGAGGCCGTGCCGAGCCAAGTTTGATCAGGCGGATGTAGAGGAGCTGTTTCCGCTTGTGGGGGAGACCAAAACTAGGGGCCATAAACCATGTTCCTTTTTTTTTTAAGGTGTGCAGCCACTTTAAGGGGCTGCACGGGACTGGCAGTGAGCTGTGCAGCTTAACGGGATCGTTAGCCATTAATAAGTCCAATAGGGAATTCAGGAGAAACTTCTTTTATATTAAAAAAAGTTTTGAATTTATATAGCACCTTTCATGGCAGCGCTTTACAGCCAATGACGTACTGTTGGAGTGTAGTCACATAAGAACATAAGAAAAAGGAGCAGGTGTAGGACATGGCTGATCCGATCATGGACTCAGCTCCACTTCCCTGCCCGCTCCCCATAACTCCTTATTCCCTTATCAGTTAAGAAACTGTCTATCTCTGTCTTAAATTTATTCAATGATCCAGCCTCCATATCTCTGAGGCAGCGAATTCCACAGATTTACAACCCTCTGAGAAGAAATTCCTCCTCATCTCAGTTTTAAATGGGCGGCCCCCTATTCTAAGATCATGCCCTCTAGTTCTAGTCTCCCCATCAGTGGAAACATCCTCCCTACATCCACTTTGTCAAGACCCCTCATAATCTTGTACATTTCGATAAAATCACCTTGTTGTAATGTGGGAAACGCGGCAGCCAATTTGCGCACAGCAAGCTCCCACAAACAGCAATGTGATAATGACCAGATCATCTGTTAATTGAGGGATAAATATTGGCCAGGACACAGTGGTGAGAATGTGGAACTTGCTGCCACAGGGAGTGGTTGAGGCAAATAGCACAGGTGCATTTAAGGGGAAGCTGGATAAACAAATGAGGGAGAAAGGAATAGAAGGATATGGTGATGGGGTGAGATGAGGCTGGTGTGGAGCATAGACATAGAAACATAGAAACATAGAAAATAGGTGCAGGAGTAGGCCATTCGGCCCTTCTATCCTGCACCGCCATTCAATGAGTTCATGGCTGAACATTCAACTTCAGTACCCCATTCCTGCTTTCTTGCCATACCCCTTGATCCCCCTAGTAGTAAGGACCTCATCTAATTCCTTTTTGAATATATTTAGTGAATTGGCCTCAACAACTTTCTGTGGTAGAGAATTCCACAGGTTCACCACTCTCTGGGTGAAGAAGTTCCTCCGCATCTCGGTCCTAAATGGCTTCCCCCTTATCCTTAGACTGTGACCTCTGGTTCTGGACTTCCCCAACATTGGGAACATTCTTCCTGCATCTAACCTGTCTAACCCCGTCAGAATTTTAAACGTTTCTATGAGGTCCCCTCTCATTCTTCTGAACTCCAGTGAATACAAGCCCAGTTGATCCAGTCTTTCTTGATAGGTCAGTCCCGCCATCCCGGGAATCAGTCTGGTGAACCTTCGCTGCACTCCCTCAATAGCAAGAATGTCCTTCCTCAGGTTAGGAGACCAAAACTGTACACAACACTCCAGGTGTGGCCTCACCAATGCCCTGTACAACTGTAGCAACACCTCCCTGCCCCTGTACTCAAATCCCCTTGCTATGAAGGCCAACATGCCATTTGCTTTCTTAACCGCCTGCTGCACCTGCATGCCAACCTTCAATGACTGATGTACCATGACACCCAGGTCTCTTTGCACCTCCCCTTTTCCTAATCTGTCACCATTCAGATAATAGTCTGTCTCTCTGTTTTTACCACCAAAGTGGATAACCTCACATTTATCCACATTATACTTCATCTGCCATGCATTTGCCCACTCACCTAACCTATCCAAGTCGCTCTGCAGCCTCACAGCATCCTCCTCGCAGCTCACACTGCCACCCAACTTAGTGTCATCCGCAAATTTGGAGATACTACATTTAATCCCCTCATCTAAATCATTAATGTACAGTGTAAACAGCTGGGGCCCCAGCACAGAACCTTGCGGTACCCCACTAGTCACTGCCTGCCATTCTGAAAAGTACCCATTTACTCCTACTCTTTGCTTCCTGTATGACAACCAGTTCTCAATCCATGTCAGTACACTACCCCCAATCCCATGTGCTCTAACTTTGCACATCAATCTCTTGTGTGGGACCTTGTCGAACGCCTTCTGAAAGTCCAAATATACCACATTAACTGGTTCTCCCTTATCCACTCTACTGGAAACATCCTCAAAAAATTCCAGAAGATTTGTCAAGCATGATTTCCCTTTCACAAATCCATGCTGACTTGGACCTATCATGTCACCTCTTTCCAAATGCACTGCTATGACATCCTTAATAATTGATTCCATCATTTTACTCACTACCGATGTCAGGCTGACCGGTCTATAATTCCCTGTTTTCTCTCTCCCTCCTTTTTTAAAACACTGGCACAGATCATGTGGGTTGAATGGCCTGTTTCTGTGCCGTACATTCTCTGTAATTCTAAGAATTCTAATTGTGCGGATGTAATGAGTGAAATTGTGAACATGTAATCAGTCTAAAATTGATGTGATCTTTGGGAGTGGCACTTGAGGGAGAGATATTGCCGAGGGAGAATTCCTTCCTGTTCTTTGAACAATGCCATGAAATATTTCAACATCCACTTGAACAGGCAGATGGAACCTCGACAGCAACAACAACAACTTGTATTTATATAGCGCCTTTAATGTGGTAAAACATCCCAGGGTGCTTCACAGGAATATTATAAGACAAAAGTTTTAATACTGAGCAACCGGGAGCCAATGTCGGTCAGCAAGCACGGGGGGTGATGGGTGATCGGGACTTGGTGCGAGTTAGGACACGGGCAGCTGAGTTTTGGATGACCTCGAGTTTACGTAGGGTAGAATGTGGGAGCCGGCCAGGAGAGCGTTGGAATAGTCAAGTCTGGAGGTACCAAAAGCAGTGATGAGGATTTCAGCAGCAGATGAGCTGAGGCAAGGGGGCGGAGATGGGCGATGTAGTGGAGGTGGAAATAGGCGCGGTCTTAGTTATGCCACGGATAAGTGGCTGGAAGCTCATTTCAGGGTCAAATATGACACCAAGGTTGCGAACAGTGTGGTTCAGCCTCAGACAAAAGTTGGGGAGAGGGATGGAGCGAGTGGTTGGGGAACAGAGTTTGTGGCGAGGACCGAAAACAATGGCTTCGGTCTTCCCAATATTCAATTGGAGAAAATTTCTGCTCATCCAGAACTGGATGTCGGACAAGCAGTCTGACAATTGAGACCGAGGAGGGGTCAAGAGAAGTGGTAGTGAGGTAGAGCTGGGTGTCGGCGTACATGTGGAAACTGACGCTGTGATTTCGGATGACGTCGCCAAGGGGCAACATGTCGATGAGAATAATCCACCTGAGAGACGATGGGCAGCTCTTACTCAAGATGGTGGCTCATGCATTGAAAGCCCAATAGCTCACACTCCCCCAGTCCCACCAATATTTGAGGTCATTTCAATAATAACAGTGGAACTCTCGTGTCCCACTTCGGTTTGGATTCTCGGGTTTTGTCATTCGTAGCAGTCTTGATTCCCACAACGCCACTCTGAAATCTTATACTGCCTAAATTTAATGGGTTCCTGGGTGTAAAATAGCCTGCCATGGCATTTGCAAGCTGTTCTGGACTTGAGCCAGGGTTTAAATTGCACTTCTGATTTTAGCAGGCCAAAACCTGAATGATTGAATAAGTCTTCACTGCCTTACCACTCATCACGGACCCAGTAACGGCTTTGCATTTGTAAATTGTCCTTTTTAAAATAGGGGCGAGAGAGACTGGTGTAAATAGACATGTAAAAATAAATACAATCAAAACAACAGGTTCAATCAATAGCCAACAAATGTGCGTTGCCTTTCCGGCTGGATTTGTGATGTGCATTCACCCCGCGCTGCAAAGTTTAACGGATTGACCGCATTAGCGGTTGCAGATGTGAAATATCGCACTCCGAAGCTGCTTCCCTGCCTGACTGCACTTGCGAATGTTTGTTCCATCCCCCTTCTCTCTTCCCCACTCCCCCCTTCCCCTTCCCTCCCCCCTCCCCCCCCCCCCCCCCATTCCCATTCCCTCCCCCGCCCAAATGGCACAGGGAGCTGATGAGGTGTCTGATATGAATTTTGCTGGGGGGGGTGGATTTTTTTTCCCCCACTGCTGGGACGGCCTATTAACAAACAGATGAGATTTGTGTCAGTTTGGAGACACAGTATATTCTACAATGCTGTGGATCACTTTCTATGGCCGGCTGATCCCATGATGTTTACCTAATGTGCCCAGCATGACTTGTCTTTCTAGGCACAGATGTGCAAAATACTCCAGATCTCGGTTAGCGAGAGTACATTAGCCGCACAATGCTTGGAGTCTTAAGTGGATCAGTTCCACTTGATCAAATACTGGCTCAGCAAATATTTCTGTCAAGTGGAAATCCCATCATTCGATACCCGGCACACATTGAAACCACTTTTGTTTACAGCATAAAAAGAAAAGACGCAAATGCAGGAAATCTGAAACAAGAGAGAAGAAGGGCTGCAATTACACAGCCGATAGGAACATTGCAAAAAGAGTAGTAACATCAGTAGGCCGTGGGAACAGGAGCCCAAGTGAGCCATTCAGCCCTTGAGCCTGTTTCGCTATTCTATTGGATAATGGCTGATCTGTACCTCGAATCCATTTACCTGCCTTTGCTCCGATATCTCTGCGCTTCTTCAATTCTCCAATTCTGCCCTCTTGCACGTCCTCGATTGACATCTCTCCACTATCGATGGCTGTGCCTTCAGCTGCGGGTTCCAAGCTCTGGAATTCCCTCCCTAAACCCCCCGCCCCCTCCCCCGCTGTATCTCCTCCTTTGACGCCCCTTAAAACCTACCTCATCGACCAAGCTTTCGGTCAGCTGCCCTAATTTCTCCTTGTGTGACTTGGTGTCACATTTTGTTTTACAAACGCTCCTGTGAAGCGTCTTGGGACGTTTTACTGCATTAAAGGTGCTATATAAATGCAAGTTGTGTGAGAGAGAGAGAAAGGCAGTTTTAATTATTCTGGTGGGTCTCTCTCCATAGGAACAGGAGACGACCATTCTACCACCCAAAGGGTGCTCTGATCGAAGTTTTCAGGATATTAAGGGGAACAGATAGGGTTGCTGGTTGGCGAGTCCAGGACTAGGGGCATAGTCTTAAAAATTAGAGCCAGACCTTTCAGGAGTGAAGATAGCAAACACTTCTACACACACAGGGTGGTAGAAGTTTGGAAATCTCTTCCTCAAACGGCAATTGATGCGAGGTTAATTAATTTTAAATTGGAGATTGATAGCTTTCTCTCAACCAAAGGTATTGAGGGATTTGAGGCAAAGGCGGGTATATGGAGTTAGTCGCAGATCAGCCATGACCAGGCTCGAGGGGCTGAATGGCCTCCTATGTTCCTATTCACTTTTTGGACCAGCAGCTTTATGCTTAAGGCTGCCTTCCGGAACATGAGATCTAAATTGCACAGTTAAAGGAGGAAAGAACATGCATTTATATAGCGCCTTTCGCAACCGCGGGACATCACAAAGTGCTTCACGGCCAATAAAGTACTTTTGTAGTCACTGTTGTAATGTGGGAAACACGGCAGCCAATTTGCGTACAGCAAGCTCCCACAAACAGCAATGAGATAAATTACTGGATAATCTGTTTTTAATGACGTTGGTTGAGGGATAAATATTGGCCCCAGGACACCGGGGATAACTCCCCTGCTCTTCTTCGAAATAGTGGCCATGGGATCTTTTGCCCCATCTGCCCCCTCATGTGGACGTTATCAGTTTGACATCTCATCCGAAAGATAGCACCTCCGACAGTGCAGCGCTCCCTCAGTACTGCACTGGGAGTGTCAGCCTTGATCATGTTTCTGGACTAGGGTTGCCAACTCTTGTCAGATGTATTCCTGGAGGTTGCATCACATGTCCTCCCACTTCCAAACCTTTCCTCCCCAGTCTTGATATTTTTATAACTAATAAACACAAACGTTCAATGAAAGTGGACGGGTGGGGTGGGAGAAACACAAGACGCCTATGATTTTTTTCCCCCAAGTTTTTGCTCACAGCAGTGTCCACGAACGAGATTAGTCTTTGATTCCTGGAGACTCCAGGGCAATCCTGAAGGGTTGGTGACCAATGCTCCCGCTAATCTTTCGGATGAGACGTTAAACCGAGGTCCTATAGAAACATAGAAAATAGGTGCAGGGGTAGGCCATTCGGCCCTTCGAGCCTGCACCACCATTCAATATGATCATGGTTGATCACTCCCTCAGTACCCCATTCCTGCTTTCTCTCCATACCGCTTGATCCCTTTGGCCGTAAGGGTCACATCTAACTCCCTTTTGAATATATCTAATGAACTGGCCTCAACATCTGTGGTAGAGAATTCCACAGCTTCACAATTTTCTGAGTGAAGAAGTTTCTTTTCATCTCGGTCCTAAATGGCTTACCCCTTATCCTTAGACAGTGACCCCTGGTTCTGGACTTCCCCAACATCGGGAACATTCTTCCTGAATTAAACCTGTCCAATCCCGTCAGAATTTTATATGTTTCTATGAGATCCCCTCTCATTCTTCTAAATTCCAGTGAATATAAGCCTAGTCGATCCAGTCTTTCTTCATATGTCAGTCCTGCCATCCCGGGAATCAGTCTGGTGAACCTTCGCTGCATTCCCTCAATAGCAAGAATGTCCTTCCTCAGATTTGGAGACCAAAACTGTACACAATATTAAAGGTGTGGCCTCACCAAGGCTCTGTACAACTGCAAGACCTCCCTGCTCCTATACTCAAATCCTCTCGGTATGAAGACCAACATGCCATTTGCCGCCTTCACTGCCTGCTGTACCTGCATGCTAACTTTCAATGACTGATGTACCATGACATCCAGGTCTTGTTGCACCTCCCCTTTTCCTAATCTGTCACCATTCAGATAATCTGCCTTCCTATTTTTGCCACCAAAGTGGATAACCTCACATTTATCTACATTATACTGCATCTGCCATGCATTTGCCTACTCACCTAACCTATCCAAGTCACCCTGCAGCCTCTTAGCAGCATCCTCCTCACAGATCACACTGCCACCCAGCTTGGTGTCATCTGCAAACTTGGAGATATTGCATTCAATTCCTTTGTCCAAATCATTAATGTATACTATAAATAGCTGGGGTCCCAGCACTGAACATTGCGGTACCCCACTAGTCCCCTAGTATTTCCATTCTGAAAAGGACCCGTTTATTCCTACTCTTTGCTCAATCCTGTCACTGCTTTCCAACTGCGCTGCCATTACATCTTTAAAAATTGATTCCAACATTTTCCCTACTACCGATGTCAGGCTAACTGGTTTATAATTCCCTGTTTTTTCTATCCCTCCTTTTTTTAAAAAGAGGGGTTACATTAGCTACCCTCCAATCTATAGGAACTGATCCAGAGTCTATCGAATGTTAGAAAATGACCACAAATGCATCCACTATTTCTAGGGCCAATTCCTTAAGTACTCTGGAATGCAGACTGTCGGGCCCTGCGGATTTATCGGTCTTCAATCCCATCAATTTCCCTAACACAATTTCCTGATTAATAAGGATTTCCTTCAGTTCCTCCTTCTCGCTAGACCCTCAGTCCCCTAGTATTTCCGGAATGTTATTTGTGTCTTCCTTCGTGAAGACAGGACCAAAGTGTTTGTTGAATTGGTCTGCCATTTCTTTGTTCCCCATTATAAATTCACCTGATTCTGATTGCAAGGGACTGATATTTGTCTTCACTAATCTTTTTCTCTTCACATATCTATAGAAGCTTTTGCAGTCAGTTTTTATGTTCCCTGCAAGCTTACACTCATACTCTATTTTCCTCCTCCTAATTAAACCCTTTGTCGTTCTCTGCTGAATTCTAAATTTCTCCCAGTCCTCAGGTTTGCTGCTTTTTCTGGTCAATTTATATGCCTCTTCCTTGGATTTAACACTATCCCTAATTTCCCTTGTTAGCCACGGTTGAGCCACCTTCCCCGTTTTATTTTTACACCAGACAGGGATGTTCAATTGTTGAAGTTCGTCCATGTGGTTCCTAAATGTCTGCCATTGCCCATCCACTGTCAACCCCTTAAGTATCATTCGCCAGTCTATCCTAGCCCATTCACGTCTCATACCGTCGAAGGTACCTTTCTTTAAGTTCAGGACCCTAGTCTCTGAATTAACTGTGTCACTCTCCACCTTAATGAAGAATTCTGCCATATTATGGTCACTCTTCTCCAAGGGGCCCCGCACAACAAGATTGCTAATTAATCCTCTCGTTACACAACACCCAGTCTAGGATGGCCAGCCCTCTCGTTGGTTCCTCGACATATTGGTCTAGAAAACCAACCCTTATACACTACAGGAAATTCTCCTTCACTGTATTGCTACCAGTTTGGTTAGCCCAATCTATATGTAGATTAAAGTCACCCATGATAACTGCTGTAACTTTATTGGACGCATCTCTAATTTCCTGTTTGATGCCATCTCCAACCTCACTACTACTGTTTGGTGGTCTGTTCACAAATCCCACTCACGTTTTCTGCCTTTTGGTGTTCCACAGCTCTACCCATACAGATTCCACATCATCCAAGCTAATGTCCTTCCTTACTATTGCGTTAATCTCCTCTTTAGCCAGCAATGCTATCCTACCTCCTGTTCCTTTCTGTCTATCTTCGATAGGTTAAGCGAATGAGCTAAGGTTTGGCAGATTGAATACAATGTCGGAAAATGTGAGGTCATCCACTTTGGGGGGGGGAAAAAAAAACAGTAAAAGGGAATATTATTTGATGGGGAGAAATTACAACATGCTGAGATGCAGAGGGACCTGGGGGTCCTTGTGCATGAAACTCTTTTTGGAGTTCACCTGCAAAAACATAAAACATTAAACGGTGCCACCCGACCTGGGTGACACTCCAGACATTTACAAGGCCCTTTTTTTCCCCTTTTTTTTTTGCACTAAAATCACAATTTTCCCCAGTGCCCCCTATAAAAGGGAAGGGGGACACTAAAAGCACCGGCAATTAAAACAAATTAAACTTAAAAACGTAAAATCAAATTAAAATTTGGTTGCCGGGCGTGATGATGCACTCCAGTCCCTCCGGTGCCCACCTCTCGCGGAAGGCCGCGAGCATACCGGTGGACACCGCGTGCTCCATCTCCAAGGACACCCTGGACCGGATGTAAGAGCGGAAGAGAGGCAGGCAGTCAGGTTGAACGACCCCCTCGACCGCCCGCTGCCTGGACCGGCTGATGGCACCCTTGGCCGTGCCCAGGAACAGTCCTACGAGGAGGCCTTCGGACCTACCCGCTCCCCTCCGCACAGGGTGCCCAAAGATCAGGAGAGTGGGACTGAAGTGCAGCCAGAATTTCAGGAGCAGCCCCTTCAAATAATGGAACAGGGGCTGCAACCTTGTGCACTCAATAAAAACATGGAACACGGACTCCTCCAGACCGCAGAAATTGCAGGCGGCCTGGGAGTCCGTGAACCGGCTTAAAAATTTGTTGCACGGCACTGCTCCGTGCACCACCCTCCAGGCCAAGTCCCCGACGAATAGTGGGAGGACCCCTGCGTAGAGTGCCCTCCATCGGGGACCCCCGCCTCCTCCGGACGGCAAGATGGTACGCCATGGCATGTCCGGACGGCAGGCGAGGATGGCAAAGTTGAGAGTGTGCAGGAGCAGCCCGTACAAGAAACCCCTCCGCGCGGAACTGAAAGGCACGGAGGGGATTTCCCCGAGGCGGCTCAAGTTGTGAGGCGCCGGCCCCCGAGGGAGGTTCCGGGGTTTGGCGCCGATGAGGAATTCCGTCCGGACGGGGGTCAGTTCGGACGGGATCTCCCCACGTGCTTGAGCCTCCTCGATGCATCTAACGGAGTCAGGGCCCAGAGCTGTTTTTAGCGACTCGTTGGCATCGGCCGTCCCAAAAAGTTAGTTTGCAGGTGCAGCAGGTAATCAGGAAGGCGAATGGAATGTTGGCCTTCATTGCGAGAGGGATGGAGTACAAAAGCAGGGAGGTCCTGCTGCAACTGTATAAGGTATTGGTAAGGCCGCACCTGGAGTACTGCATGCAGTTTTGGTCACCTTACTTAAGGAAGGATATACTAGCTTTGGAGGGGGTACAAAGACGATTCACTAGACTGATTCCGGAGATGAGGGGGTTACCTTATGATGATAGATTGAGTAGACTGGGTCTTTACTCATTGGAGTTCAGAAGGATGAGGGGTGATCTTATAGAAACATTTAAAATAATGAAAGGGATAGACAAGATAGAGGCAGAGAGGTTGTTTCCACTGGTCGGGGAGACTAGAACTAGGGTGCACAGCCTCAAAATACAGGGGAGCCAATTTAAAACCAAGTTGAGAAGGAATTTCTTCTCCCAGAGGGTTGTGACTCTGTGGAATTCTCTACCCAAGGAAGCAGTTGAGGCTAGCTCATTGAATGTATTCAAATCACAGATATAGATTTTTAACCAATAAGGGAATTAAGGGTTACTGGGAGCGGGCGGGTAAGTGGAGCTGAGTCCACGGCCAGATCATCCATGATCTTGTTGAATGGCGGAGCAGGCTCGAGGGGCTAGATGGCCTACTCCTGTTCCTAATTCTTATGTTCTTGTGTATCTTTCCTGAATATTGAATACCCCTGGATGTTGAGTTCCCAACCTTGAGGTCCCGTTGAGATCCCGTCTGCTCTTTCAAGTGGACGCCATTGCCCGTCCCCGCCCCTGCCTCAGTTCTTGCGCTGCTGAAACCTTCATCCGTGCCTTTGTTACCTCTAGACTTGATTACTCTAACTCACTCCTGGCTGGCCTCCCACATTCTACCCTACGTAACCTTGAGGTCATCCAAAACTCGGCTGCCTGTGTCCTACCTCGCACCGAGTCCCGCTCACCCATCACCCCCTGTGCTCACTGACCTGCATTGACTCCTGGTTAAACAAAGCCTCGATTTCAAAATTCTCATCCTTGTTTACAAATTCTCGCCCCTCCCTATCTCTATAATCTCCTCCAGCCCCAGAACCCCACGAGATGTCTGCGCACCTCTTATTTTGCCATCTTGAACATCCCTTATTATAACTACTCAACCAAACATCGGCGGTTGTGCCTTCTGTTGCCTGGGCCCCAAACTCTGGAATTCCCTGCCTCTCTCTCCGCCTCTCTACCTCTCTTTCCTCCTTTAAGACGCTTCTTAAAACCCACCTCTTTAAACAAGCTTTTGGTCATCTGCCTTAATTTCTTTTGTGGCTCAGTGTCAAATTTATCTGTTTTGCCTTGTAACACTGTGTTGTGAAGTGCCTTGGGATGTTTTACTACGTTAAAGGCGCTATATAAATAAAAGTTATAATAACAGGGGGGTTCTCCCCGGTGTCCTGAGGCCACTATTTATCCCTCAACCAACATAAAAACCACATTATCTGATCATTATCACATTGCTGTTTGTGGGAGCTTGCTGTGTGCAAATTGGCTGTTGCGTTTCCTACAATAAGTGACTACACTCAAAAAAAAAGTACTTAATTGACTGTAAAGCACTTTGAGATGTCCAGTCGTTGTGAAAGGCGCTACATAAATGCAAGTCTTTTTTTGGGGGGGGAGCGGTATGAACCATTCAGAAATCTGCACCTCGGCTTTTGCACTTAAAAGCCGGTGAGTTGGTTACGTGGGAGCTCCAGAGCGTTGTGCGTTCCCGCAGCTCAAAGGGAAAATTGCTGACTGACTTTTACGGGCCGTGGGTTCCTGACCGAGTCTGAGCCACTGGGAAGAGGGAACTGCACATGTCTTAAACATGCGTCTTGGCTCATTGCTGTCCTGCCTTCCGTCATAATAGTTAAAATTGAAACGCGATTCAATTGCTCTGTGTGACCGTGATGGATAATCACAAGGAATCTTGCAACTGCAAATTAGTAGCGATTTTGTTTCAAACAGAAACCATGAAGGGTGATTGCACAGCAGACGTGCTCCTAGCTCCTGTGAAGGATCTAATCATATTTGTAATGAATACTGTCGGCTGCATTTGCTCTGCTGCGAGCAGGAGAGAGTTTTTGCTCTGCCTTTACAGCAGTACCAGTTCCATCTAGCGTGTGTTTAAATGTGCAGTAAAATCCACCTATGTTTTCTCTCGAGCGTGCTTTTGTATCTTCCATGTACAAGGTTAAACACGCAACAAGTTTTGCTTTATAAGTTGAGTGTTTTTTTTTTTGGAAATCTATATCTTTCCTAAATCGGCAGAAAAGTTTTGAAACAAAAACAAAAGACTTGCATTTATATAGCGCCTTTCATGACCACCGGACATCTCCAAAGCGCTTTGCAGCCAATGAAGTACTTTTGGAGTGTCGTCACTGTTGTAATGTGGGAAACGCAGCAGCCAATTTACGCACAGCAAGCTCCCACAAACAGCAATGTGACCATGACCAGATAATCTCTTTGTTATGTTGGTTGAGGGATAAATATTGGCCCCAGGACACCGAGGATGACTCCCCTGCTCTTCGAAATAGTGCCATGGAATCTTTTGCGTCAACCTGAGGGAGCAGACGGGGCCTCGGTTTAACGTCTCATCCGAAAGACGGCACCTCAGACAGTGCAGCACTTCTTCAGCACTGCACTGAGTGTGTCAGCCTGGATTATGTGCTCAAGTCCCTGGAGTGGGACTTGAACCCACGACCTTCTGACTCAGGTGAGTGTGCTGCCCACTGAGCCACGGCTGATACCATGGATGAAGAAGGCCCTTCTGGTACACCGACCCTACTGTCTTGTCGGTGTCAGCTGTGGCTCAGTGGGTAGCACACTTGCCTCTGAGTTCAAGTCAGACTCCAGAGACTTGAGCGCATAATTCAAGGGGACACTCCCAGTGCAGTGCTGAGAGTGGTGCATCTGTCCGAGGTGCCGTCTTTCTGATGAGGCGTTAAACCGAGGTTCCGTCTGCTCTCTCTCGAATGGACGTAAAAGATCCCACGGCACTATTTCGAAGAAGAGCAGGGGAGTTCTCCCCAGTGTTTATCCCTCAACCAACTTCACTAAAACAGATGATCTGATCATTATCACATCACATTGCTGTTTGAGGGAGTTTGCTATGTGTATATTGCCTGCCATGTTTCCCACAGTGACCAGAACCAAGCACCTTACTCCAAGTGCATTCTGACCTCTAGGGATTTGCACTACAGTGATTTGTCAATATAGGTGATACGTCCTTACTATACAGTATAAATGCACACGAGGCCCATGCTTGAGAGAAGGTCAGTCTGTGACCTGTCCCTTATTCCTTAGCATTCAAGTGCTGGAAGTGGGTGGAGCTTTCCCTTTTATATCTGAAGGTCCAGGTTAGGAGTGTCTCCCACAAGTTCACCACCTAGTGGTCATTGTTCTCACAGTGTACAACTTAGGTCAGATTATACATGGGTTACAATGCTGGTTGAATACATGACAATAGGCGTGCATTATAGTCGCTGTGTTTAGTTAGCCCACACGCGGTTGTCATGGTGAGTGACGAGTCGGACAGTAATGTGTGCATTTATAACATTCAAAGCAAGGTAACACACTGAATTATTTGTGAAGCTCCGAGACTGTTATGTGGACCAAACAGTTTTAAAAAATGTTCTTAATTTATTGAATTTGAATTTGAAAGGCTGTGTAGCAAGAAAAATAGAACTTGCATTCATACAGCACCTTTCACGACCTCAGGACACTCCAAAGCATTTTATAGCCAATGAAGTACTTCCTGAAGCTCAGTAATGGTTGTCATGTAGGAACCGCGGTGGATAATCCGTGCACAGCAAGCTTCCACAAACACAGATGCAATAAATGACCACCACATCTGTTCTTTTAGGTGTTAGTTGACTGATTACTGTTGGCCAGGACACTGGGGCGAACTCCCCCGCTGTTCTTCGGATAGTGTCCATAGGATCTTTTATGTCCACCTGAGAAGGAAGACGGGGCCTCTGTTTAACGTCTCATCTGAAAAATGGCACCTCCGACAGTGCAGCACTCCTTCAGCACTGCACTGGGAGTGTCAGCTTGGATGTTTCCCCTGACTGGGGAGTCTGGAGCCAGGGGTCACAGTCTCAGGATAAGGGGTCAGCCATTTAGGACTGAGATGAGGAGAAATTTCTTCACTCAGAGGGTGGTGAATCTTTGGAATTCTCTACCCCAGAGGGCTGTAGAGGCTCAGTCGTTGGGTATATTCAAGACCGAGATCGATAGATTTTTGGATATTAAGGAAATCAAGGGATATGGGGACAGTGCAGGAAAGTGGAGTTGAGGTAGAAGATCAGCTATGATCTTATTGAATGGCGGAACAGGCCTGAGGGGGCGAATGGCCTTCTGCTCCTAATTCTGATCTTGTGTCCAAGTCTCTGAAGTGGGACTTGAACCCAGAAGAGACAAAACTGCTGTCCACTCATTTGATGTTGCCATGACTAACAGTAGACACTAGGATCCAGCGAACAAGTATGTCTTTTTTGTTAAAGTCTAGTTTTACCATTTCGAAATGGCAACTTAATTTTTAATTATTTTGCCCTAACTGGGGTGCATTTGATTAAAGTAGAAAGGTTATGAGGAGATCTAATTGAAGTGTTCAAAAATGGAGAGATTTTGAGAAAAGTAAACGGGGAAAAATATTGAGTTGGTAACAAGGTTTTTTTTTAAGGTTGTCACCAATAGAACACGGAGAGGTTTGAAGTTTTTTGTGTAGATGGTTGTTAAGTCACTGAATTCTCTACTGGAAATCAAAACCGAGAGAACATAAAGTTAGAACTGGGTCACTTAGGAGGGAAATTAGAGAGCATATTTTCACACACTGGAGGGAAAATCTGTCACACTCTTCCCCAAAAGGCTGTGGATGCTGGGGATCAATTGGAGCTTTGCGATCGATAATTTTTTGTTGGATTAAGGTTGGGTTATCGAGGGATATGGAGCGAGTAAATGGAGTTGAGGTACAGATCAAGCATGATCTATTTAAATGGCGGAACTGGCTCGAGGGACTGAAGGGCCACCTGCTGTTCCTAAACTGCATCGGAAGCAGAATTCATAATTTAAAAAGTATGTGTATAAATATTTGAAGATACATTTTAAATTGTACATGCAAAGGGCAGGGTATTGTGGCTTTGTGGTTAGCCCTTTCAGAGTTGGCATGGACCTGATAGGCCAAATGGCCTCATCCTGAGCTGCAGAATTCTGATTGATATAACAACATAGCGAAATGTCCCAAGGCGCTTCACAGGGGTGTTGAGAGAAACATTTGACCTGAAGTAGAAATTAGGGCAGGTGACCAAAGGCTTGGTCAAAGAGGTAAGTTTTAAGGAGCATATTGAAGGAGGTAGAGAGGTGGAGAGGTTTAGGGAGGGAGTTACAGAGCTTGGGGCCCAAGCAACACAAGGCACGACCACCAATGGTTGAGCGATTATAATCAGGGATGCTCAAGAGGGCAGAATTGGAGGAGCGCAGACATCTCTGGAGAGGTTTGTGAGGCTGGAGGAGATTACAGAGATAGGGAGGGGCGAAGCCATGGAGGGATTTGAAAATAAGGATGTGAACTTTGAAATCAAGATGTTGCTTAACTGGGATCCAAATAGGACTGAGATTTAAAACCTGTTCACGTAGCATGAAAGAAGGACTTGCATTTATATAGCGCCTTTCACAACCACGAGCGGTCTCAAAGCACTTTACAGCCACTGAAGTAGTTTTGGAGTGTAGTCACTGTTGTAATGTGGGAAAAGTAATGAGTATCTTCAATGAATTTTTTAAACAGCTCCTTTTGATTACATGTGCTTTAGAACATTGCTGTATGTTAAAGGCACCACTTAAATGCAAATTTATGCAGTGTAAGATTTTCTGATCTGATCTCTCACTGTCAGCACCACTCCATACTGGAAGCTCCCATTGTGGAATCTCAACTGGAGCAGAAAGCAATATGGTGCATGCAGAGCCTGGCGAATGATCTCTGATGTATAGTCTGTGGCTTTTGACCAACAAACTGCTAAATATACTTCTGTAATGAGATGTTGCTTTGGGGGTGGGGATAGGGGCACAGGGGTGGTGTGAGGTCAGTTATAGTTAGGCTGTGGAAGCCTGTTATTATGGAACTCTCCATGAGGGCAAAACTTGAGAGGTTTGTTTTTCTAAAGACAGTATAGTAATTGTCGGTTTGATGACCAATTTAAACTGAAAGAAAGACTTGGATTTATATAGCGCCTTTCACAACCACCGGACGTTTCAAAGCACTTTATACAGCCAATGAAGTACTTTTGGAGTGTCGTCACTGTTGTAGGAAACGCGGCAGCTAATTTGCGTACAGCAACTCCCACAAACAGCAAGTGATAATGACCAGATGTTTTTTTGTGATGTTGATTGAGGGATAAATATTGGCCAGGACACCGGGAAGAAGTCCCCTGCTGTTCTTTGAAATAGTGTAGTGCCGTGGGATCTTTTATGTCCACCCAAGAGAGCAGATAAAGCCTCAGTTTAATGTCTCATCCGACAGACGTAATAATGTGAAATATGTGTTATATTTTAGTTGAATTCAGTTGAGTTGCCTTTTTTTTTAATATAAAGCATTCTGAATAATTATCTGACCTCTACTGTGTCCTCTCCCCCCCCCCCCCTCCCCCTCCAAATTCTCTGGGATGTTTGTGTTGAATTCTTCTGCAATATGTCCATTTCTGCTGCTGCCATATTTGACCAAACTTGGGCCCAGTCACTATCTGGACAGGACAGCAATGGGAAGCACGAACCATTGGAGAGGGACAAGTGTTCAAGATATTGCATATATAAATCCTGACTCTTGAACCCTCTGCTTTCTGATCCAGGGCTGCGAGTGTTACCAACTGAGCCAATCTAACGTATCCGTGCAAATGTTCGAATTCCCCAACGCGGTGTTAATTGGCATGTATGACCTTATTTCAGCGGCTTTGCAGGTATATTTAAGCAACATTTTTTAACTTCGTGGGAGGGCTATAGCACGACGTCTTCGGTTTCACCCGAGATTACTTGACCCGAGTAGCTTGTCTCCCTCCCCAATCTGCCCCTGCTTATTGGTGTCTAGGCAGGTCGTTATACCCTTGTTCGGGCTTGTCCTGTCTCTTGCTAGATGTCACCGTAAATTCCGCAGAAATCCAACAAGCTAATTATAACGTTTCTTTTCATTGTAATGCTGTATCACTTTCATGCAGTTACTGTAGAGAAATGGAGGTAATGCAGTAGCTATTTCTAGTCTCAGCTCAGCTGAATGGAATGTATTTATGTAGACGTATAGGGTACCCATGCGTAACTAAGCTTGAGCTAATCCTGCAAAAGGGTTGAAGGGGGTCAAATGGTTTGGATAATGTGCATCTACTGCTGTTGATAAACATAGAAAATAGGTGCAGGAGTAGGCCACTCGGCCTTTCGAGCCTGCACCGCCATTCAATAAGATCATGGTTGATCACCTCAGTACCCCTGTCCTGCTTTCTCTCCATACCCCTTGATCCCTTTAGCCATAAGGGCCATATCTAACACCCTCTTGAATATAATCCAATGAACTGGCATCAACAACTCTCTGCGGCAGGGAATTCCACAGGTTAACAACTCTCTGCGCGAAGAAGTTTCTCCTCATCTCAGTCCTAAATGGCCTACCCCTTATCCTACGACTATGTCCCCTGGTTCTGGACTTCCCCAAAATCAGGAACATTCTTCCCGCATCTAACCTGTCCAGTCCCGTCAGAATCTTATACGTTTCTATGAGATCCCCTCTCATCCTTCTAAACTCCAGTGAATAAAGGCCCAGTTGATCCAGTCTCTCCTCATATGTCAGTCCAGCCATCCCTGGAATCAGTCTGGTGAACCTTCGCTACGCTCCCTCAATAGCAAGAACGTCCTTCCTCAGATTAGGAGACCAAAACTGAACACAATATTCCAGGTGAGGCCTCACCAAGGCACTGTACAACTGCAGTAAGACCTCCCTGCTCCTATACTCAAATCTCCTAGTTATAAGGCCAACATGCCATTTACCGCCTGCTGTACCTGCATGCCAACTTTCAATGACTGATGAACCATGACACCCAGGTCTCGTTGCACTTCCCCTTTTCCTAATCTGCCGCCATTCAGATAATATTCTGCCACCTTGTCTTTGCCCCCAAAATGGATAACCTCCCATTTATCCACATTATACTGCATCTGTAATGCATTTGCCCACTCACCTAACCTGTCCAAGTCACCCTGCAGCCTCTTAGCGTCGCCCTCACAGCTCACACCGCCACCCAGTTTAGTGTCATCTGCAAACTTGGAGATATTACATTCAATTCCTTTATCTAAATCATTGATGTATATTGTAAAGAGCTGGGGTCCCAGCACTGAACCCTGCGGCACTCCACTAGTCACTGCCTGCCATTCTGAAAAGGACCCGTTTATCCCAACTCTCTGCTTTCTGTCTGCCAACCAGTTCTCTATCCACGTCAGTACATTATTCCCAATACCATGTGTTTTGATTTTGCACACCAATCTCTTGTGCGGGACCTTGTCAAAAGCCTTTTGAAAGTCCAAATACAACACGTCCACTGGTTCTCCCTTGTCCACTCTGCTAGTTACATTCTCAAAAAATTCCAGAAGATTCGTCGAGCATGATTTTCCTTTCATAAATCCATGCTGACTTGGATCGATCCTGTCACTGTTTTCCAAATGCGCTGCTATTTCATCTTTAATAATTGATTCCAACATTTTCCCCACTACTGATGTCAGGCTAACCGGATATAATTACCCGTTTTCTCTCTTCCCCCCCTTTTTTAAAAAGTGGTGTTTAAAAAGCTACCCTCCAGTCCATAGGAACTGATCCCGAGTCAATAGACTGTTGGAAAATGATCACCAATGCATCCACTATTTCTAGGACCAAGTGGGCTAAGTGGAAATATCTCTTATCAAGTGGAGATCAAATGTTTCGTCTTTGGGATTAAGTCCCATGTTTCTTACTTCTGTGCCACATGTTAAGGTCGTTAAACACTTTCGGATTGTAGTGGAGTATTTAAAATAAACACTCAACACCAGATCTTCAAGTAGTTCTTATTTGCATCGTGGGGAGATCACCTGATCTTTTTCTATCGCCAGGCTGCTCCGATGATGCAAAATTCCAAGCAATCTTTTATACATTTAATGATGCACATCAGCTTTGTGCATAGCCCCCCCCCCCCCCCCAATGTCGTTTAATTGGCCCAAAGCTCGCGTGCACAATTGCTGATTGACTAATTCCCTTTCGCGTCACACAATCATTGGCCTATGTCTCACACCAGATGGAGTTTCTCCAACGTGTCACCTCTGACCCCTTGCTCTGTTTAACTGCTTCTCTGGGCCTCCTGTGGGTTCAACAGTTTGGCTATTTGAGATTGTCCTCAGGTTACACAGCTTGCAACAGTTAATCATTCCGACATGTTATTTTTAGCGTTATCTCTTCTGCCCGTTAAGCAACTTGGAAAGCCGACCACTGCAAAAGGCTATTCAGCTCTTTTTAGTCCCGAGACCCATCCTTGCCCCTTTAATTATAGCACAGCTCGAAAGCCCCACCACAGATCTTATGACTTGGGTGTGGGGAAGGAGAACTCTATGGCTATCTGAGAAGATTGCAAAGCTATTTATGATGCATCTGGCATGAATCCTAGAATGGTTACAGCACAGGAGGCCACTCGGCCCGTCGAGACCGTGCCGGCTCTCTGCAAGAGCACTTCAGCCAGTCCCACTCCCCCGCCCTTTCCCTGTAGCCCTGCAATTTTTTTTCCTTCAGGCATTTATCCAATTCCCTTTTGAAAGCCCGATTGAGTCTGCCTCCACCGCCCTCTCAGGCAGCGCATTCCAGATCCTAACCACTCGCTGCGTAAAAAAGTTTTTCCTCATGTCGCCTTTGGTTCTTCTCCCAAATGCCTTAAATCTGTGTCCTCTGGTTCTCGACCCTTCTGCCAAAGGGAACAGTTTCTCTACTCTGTCCAGACCCCTCATGATTTTGAACACCTCTATCATCCTTCTCTGTTCCAAGGAGAACAACCCCAGCTTCTCCAGTCTATCCAGGTAACTGAAGTCCCTCATCCCTGGAACCATCCTTCTAAATCTTTTCTGCACCCTCTCCAATCCTTCCTAAAGTGCGGTGCCCAGAATTGGACACAATACTCCAGTTGAGGCCGAACCAATGTTTTATACAGGTTGATCATAACTTCCTTGTTTTTGTACTCTCTGCCTCTGTTTATAAAGCCCAGGGTCCCGTAAGCTTTTATAATCGCTTTCTCAACCTGCCCTGCCACCTTCAACGATTTGTGCACATATACCCCCAGGTCTCTCTGTTCTTGCACCCCCTTTAGAATTGTACCCTGTAGTTTATATTGCCTCTCCTCATTCTTCTTGCTAAAATGTATCACTTCACACGTTTCTGCGTTAAACTCCACCTGTCATGTGTCCGCCCAATTTCACCAGCCTGTCTGAGTTGCAAGAGCAAAACTCAAGTAGTTTAATAATGGTCTTGAGTCCTGGGCCAAGCTATAAGAAAGAGGCTTGTATTTATATAGCACCTTTCACGACCTCAGGACATCCCAAAGAGCTTTCCAGCCAATGAAGTACTTTGTGAAGTGTAGTCACTGTTGTAATGTAGGAAACACAGCAGCCAGTTTGTGCACAGCAAGCTCCCACACACAGCAATGTGATAATCAGGTAATCTGTTCTGCTGTGTTGGTTGAGGGATAAATATTGGCCTCCGGACACTGGGGATAACTCCCCTGCTCCTCTTCGAAATAGTGCCATGGGATCTTTTACGTCCACCTGAGAGCAGATGGGGCCTCGGTTTAACGTCTCATCTGAAAGACGGCACCTCCCACAGTGCAGCTTACAGCTGTGTTTATATCTTTTTTTTAAGAAGCCTCATTTATCTGTTGGTTTTCCTGTCCCCTGGAGGCTGGGTTCAGTGATGCTTGTTTCTGCTGCCTCCCAGCACTGGAATTAGTGGAAAATCACCGCCTGTGTTCGCTGTGTGATGAGGGAAGGCAATTGGGTCCTGTAGTGCTGTGTGTGCTCTCCAAACACAGCCCCCCTGGTCAGACTCGTCCTTTTGAAGGCTAGATTGTTTTTGTTACTTTCATCATGTATCTTGAGCAGGATATTTACTGGAAGAGTCGGTATTTTCAAATGTATTGTCGCGCCTGTATGGCGACCAAAGTAAAGACCTACTATTCTAAATATGTGATCATTTAAAAGTACAAAGCTTCATAATGAAACCAATAGTAATAAAAAATCTGTTGGATCCGCTGTGATTTTTGACAAAAACATATTTGGTGGTAATGTGTTCTCCAGGGCTTTTGAAATGTTGTTGCGAAGATGCAGCTGGAATATTGACACACTCCTGAAACTTGGTTTAAGTGTCGGCCATTTGAAGAATAGAAGATCATTGTCAGCCGTGGCTCAGTGGGTAGCACAGAGTCGGAAGATCGTGTGTTCAATCCCCACTCCAGAAACTTGAGCGCAGAAATCTAGGCTGGCACTTACAGTGCAGTACTGAGGGAGTGCTGCACTGTTGGTGGGGCAGTACTGAGGGAGTGCTGCACTGTTGGTGGGGCAGTACTGAGGGAGTGCTGCACTGTTGGTGGGGCAGTACTGAGGGAGTGCTGCACTGTTGGTGGGGCAGTACTGAGGGAGTGCTGCACTGTTGGTGGGGCAGTACTGAGGGAGTGCTGCACTGTTGGTGGGGCAGTACTGAGGGAGCGCTGTACTGAGGGACCGCTACAATGTTGAAAGGGCAGTACTGAGGGAGTACTGCACTGTTGGGAGCGACGCACTGTCGGTGGGACGATACTGAGGGAGTGCTGGCTGCATTGTCAGAGGTGCCGCCTTTCGGATGAGAAGTTCAACCGAGGCCCCTGCCTTCACAGGTGGATGTAAAAGATCCCATGGCGCTATTTCGAAGAGCAGGGGAGTTATCCCCGGTGTCCTGGGGCCAATATTTATCCCTCAATCAACGTAACAAAAACAGATTATCTGGTCATTATCACGTTGCTGTTTGTGGGAGCTTGCTGTGTGCAAATTGGCTGCCATGTTTCCCACATTACAACATGACTGCACTCCAAAAAGCACATCATTAGCTATAAAGCACTTTGGGCTGTCCTGAGGTCATGAAATGTGCTGTATAAATGCACGTTTTTCCTTTTCTAGATTTTGTTTGAGTGCTATATAACAGAAAGAACACGTCAGTAATTCAATGCGTCGAAGTCTAGCACTGTGTTCCCAGCATGCAGTGTGGTCGGCCCGTGATCTTCGTTACACACTTCCTCGAGCTCCCTCAGGTTGATGATTGGGAATCCTTGTCGCCCTCCCTCCAAAACCTGGGTTTATCCAAAGGACGATTGAACGCGAGCTTCGTTCATTCAGTAGGTTTCACATCTTTGGCGAGTAGTTATGATTAAGGCTAAAAAAAAATGTCTCTGGGGATTAAATGCAACTCTGTTACATTGAACCCCTGTTCAGCTGCCTCAGCCCCAAGCTCTGGGATTCCCTCCGTAAACCTCTCCGCCTCTCTCTTCACTTTCCTCCTTTAAGACATTCCTTAAAACCTACCTCTGTGACCAAGTCCTGTCCTAATATCTCCTTATGTGGCTTGTTGTCAAATGTTGTCTGATCACGCTCCTGGGAAACGCCTTAGGACGCTTTACTGCATTAAAGGCGCGATATAAATGCAAGTTGTTAAGCAACGCCTCGATTTCAAAATTTTCATTTTTGTTTTCAAATCCCTCCATGGCCCCCACCCCTCCCTATCTCTGTAATCTCCTTCAGCCCCACAAACCCCTCTTGAGATGTCTGTGCTCTTCTAACTCTGCCCTCTTGAGCATCCCTGATTATAATCGCACCACCATCGGTGGCCGTGTCTTCTGTTGCCTGGGCCCCAAGCTCTGGAACTCCCTCCCTAAACCTTTCCACCCTCTCTACCTCTCTTTCCTCCTTTGAGCCTCTCCTTAAAACTTACTTCTTTGACCAAGCTTTTGGTCACCTGTCCTAATCTCGCTGTCTGATCATACTCCTGTGAAGCGTCTTGGGACATTTTACTACATTAAAAGTGCTGTATAAATGGAGGTTGTTTGAGTTCTTGTTCAAAAGCTGTGACCCAGCTAGTGTTAGCCGTGGCTCAGAGGGTTGCACTCGCTTCTGAGTCAGAAGGTTGTGGATTCAAGTCAGAGGTGCCGTCTTTCGGATGAGACGTTAAACCGAGGCCCCGTCTGCCCCCTCAGGTGGACGTAAAAGATCCCATGGCACTATTTCGAAGAGGAGCGGGGGAGTTATCCTCTGAGTCCTGGTTAATATTTATCCCTCAATCCACATAACAAAAAAATAGATGATCTGGTCATTATCACATTGTTGTTTGTGGGAACTTGCTGTGCGCAAATTGGCGTTTCCCACATTACAGCAGTGACTGCCCTCCAAAAATACTTCATTAGCTGTAAAGCGCTTTGGGATGTCCGGTGGTCGTGAAAGGCGTTATATAAATGCAAGTCTTTTATGCTCCCACGGCAACTTGGTTAAGAGACTTTACCTTCAGGTCTGCGAAGGTTACGTAACTTTACCATTTAATCTCCCTGTTGTAGGACTTTCAGGAACGCACTCTGTCGTCTCCTGAACAGACGTTGGTGACTGCTAACGAGATGAAAAGAAGTATTCTAGTGCCTTGTGTTTTTAATAGTCTTGAATTCCAATTGAAAATACAAATTGCCTTAGCTAGAAATGTATTTGAGCCGCGCGGTTTAAAATACACGTCCTGGGCAGTTGCACGATATGTTTCTCGTGTGATTAACTGCAACTCTCCTGCGGCCCTGTTATTGCATCTTGCTGCTGACATCTACCCCCGCTCTGTGCAGCACGGAGTGAGCTGGTTTGACAGGGACTTGTGGGGCTGGGATGGAGGGAAAGTGAGAAACTTTGTAGCAACGATGGAGAATCTTAACCCACCTAATATATATATTTTTTTTTAATGATGACGCAATCTGTATATTGTGCCGAGGAAAGCGGGTGTGTGGGTATGGTCGGTTGATCGGTCCTTCGATGCGACAAGTGTTTTCGAAGGTCAGCCAAAGGCTTTCTGAACCCGACACTTGCGCCTCTCTGCTGGAGGTGACTATTTCTAGAATCTGCAATACATGCCTTGACGGTACCACGGATCTTTCGTAGGCCTCTTTGGCTTTAATGATGATAGCTTGATACTCCATTACTCACCGGCTATGCATGCAGAGAATTATTATTAGCCCTACCTTGCAGACGCCTCTCGGAAGGTTGCAAGGTCAAAAATGAAGGAGTTGGCTGTGGCTCCGTGGCCTGTTTACTGTGAGCAGGGTGTGATATTTTAGAGCCATGTTTAAAAGCCTTACTGTAGCCTGGCACCGTCCACTGCGACATGCCCTGCCCCCGCAGCCAGAGCCTGAAGATCTCGGATTGCAGTCGCTTGTGTCGGGAAGAGCTGCAATCGAGCAGAGGTGCACCAAAAGTCCCGACCCAGTCGGTGGAAGTGGGGAGGAGCTATCCTACCTGGTGGTGGTTTAATCTTGTGGTTTCTGCAAAGTAGCTCTCAAAATATACAACAACGAAAATCCTCCTGAGGAGTAATGCAGTCGCAGGAAGAGGCGGAAGATGAAGAGAATTTAGTAACGTGCTCGAGTGGGGTTACGAGCCGGGGCCATG
Source organism: Pristiophorus japonicus (assembly GCF_044704955.1). Taxonomy (NCBI): domain Eukaryota; kingdom Metazoa; phylum Chordata; class Chondrichthyes; family Pristiophoridae; genus Pristiophorus; species Pristiophorus japonicus. Next base: position 30,652,430 of record NC_091993.1, on the reverse strand, counting down.
CAATTCTTCTGAAGTTGTAGGACCGTGTGGACGGTGCCTGCAGAGGCATTAACTTGTGCTTGCTGGTCCTAACCTGCAACGTGCAAATTGCGGAGTTGAAGATTTATAGCAAGCTGCACTTTGCAACTGTAAGTCTGCTCAAGTCCCATCAGCAGCACCTTCACCAGCATGAAGCGTTGGTTCTCCTGTGCCTCTGTGCCCTCTGTAGGTATCTTGCAACAAAGGTAGTGCTTTTGCCTCATTGTACTTTAAAGCGGTATTTGGAAGTTTGCACGTGAATGCGATGCACAAGTTCTCTTTTGTCTCTTTCGTGATGTTGCACCGGGGCTGTGCATCGAGTATTGCATCTGCAAAACGATACAGCGAGCACAGGGTGTTTTAAAGGACGGCCGATCGAGTATCTGATGGCTGCAGAATATAGAAACCCATTGATTCAAAGTCCTTTAGTGCTCTTCAATAATAGATGCGTTGAAGTGAATGGGCTGTAATCCAGTTGCGTTAAGTGAAGTCATAAAGCTGCAAGAGCAAGCTTCTGGTCGCTGGCCCGAATCCAGAGATGTCATTTATTTATGCCCACTTTGTTGCCGGTATTTTTTGGCTTTTTAATCTTGTCAATGTCGAGTTTGGCATTGCATGTGTCCTTGAAGTCCGCTGATTATGGCCGAGCCCATTGATTTGCAATGACGTTGAGCAATTTAACACTGGTAATTTTGACACGGGTGTAATTATTTAACAAACGGCAAAGCAATTATTGAAATATTTTGTTGCCTGCAATATCGCAAAGGAGCTTTATCCTTGATTTTTTTCAAAAAGTAAATTTCAAATGTTTTCTATTGCAAGTAATTGTAAATATTTGCACAGAGAAACCTTGTTGATGCAGACTATTGCTTTATTTTTTTCCCCTCTCTCTCGCCCCAATAGAAAGAAAGACATGCATCTATATAGCGCCTTTCACGATCACCGGGCCCCTCGAAGCGCTCTAATTTTGAAGTGTAGTCACTGTTGTAATGAGGTTTCATTGTGCGTAGATACACAGCAGGGTTCAAATTTCAGCAAGGGGAACCTGTCCCTCCCTAAACCTCTCCGATTCTCCTCCTTTTAAGATGCTCCTTAAAACCTACCTCTGACTAAGCTTGTTGGTCACCTGCCCCAATCTCTATGTGGCTCGGTGTCAAGTTTTCGTTTGCTAATTGCACCTGTGACGTTCTGGAACTCTATTTCCCCCAAAAAGCTGTTGAGGCTGGCGAGGGGGTGGGGGGGGGGGGGTGGGGGTGGGAAATGAGTGTTAAAGGTTACAGAACCGAGGCGGGTAAATGGAGTCGAGATACCGATCAGCCGCAATCTGATTGAATGGCGGAACAGGCTCGAGGGGCTGAATGGCCTCCTCCTGTTTCTATGACGGATCCTTTCTATTTTCTGAGTGACTGCTGCCAACGACAGTAAGCCGTGCGGAAGCGTGCTGCGCATTTGTCTGGAAGCTCCAACGACCGGAAGCACAATGTTTCTGCTTTGTTAAACAAACAAGCCCGCTCCGTTACCTGGGTAAGCGAACAACATTTAAAAAAAAAACACCGACTGCGCATGAGCAAGTACTCCGATTTCGTTGACAGTAGTTGCGGCCTTTTATTTTTGATGGCTGGTATTAATACTTCTGCCGCCTCAAATAGATACGAGTTACATCCGGGATGGCAACAGTTTGAAACAGTGACTCTGACGAGAAGGGTTGCCAGCTCCGAGAGCGCAGAAGCAGCACTTGATAATTATGGGTCTGCTCGTGGGGGCTGAGATGAAGGCTTTGCACATTAGAAGTAAAACCAGCAACAGGAACAACATCTTTATACACTGACAGCTGCCAGAGGCGCAAGGCTATGCCCAGTTTGAAGTTTCACTCTTTAATTGCCGTTTGGATTTGTCTTATTGGCAAAAACAGGGGAGAGGAATTGGCAGGAAGAACCAAGTTCAGAGTGTGGTCACCTTTTGTGTTTTGGGCTGGGTGGGGGGCGGTGTGTAAGATTTCTGGTGCGTGTTCCGCTCTGAAGCGGACTTCTCTGTAACCTCCTCCAGCCTCCGAGATTGCTGCGCTCCTCCGATTCTGGCCTCTTGCGCATCCCAAATTTCCTTCACTCTGTTACTCACTCCCTAAACCTCTCTGCCGATCGCTCCTCCTTTACGATCCTTTTGGCCACCTGACCTAATGTGTCTCTGACTTGGTGTCATTTTGTCCTGTGATGTATAGGGGAATGTTTTTATTAAGTTAAAGGCGCTATATAAATGCAAGTTGTTGCTATGCGATTCAGTTTGACAGGCATTGGAGAGCATTCTTCCTCCATATGGCAGTAGCAAATCAAATGTCAATCTCTAAGTCGGATATCCAGGCCAAAGCTTCCGGTGTAACAGCGTGGATATCCTGTAGGCTGCCAGCGAATTCCCGCTGAGGGCAGTGCTCGATGACGTGCTCCAGGGTCTGAATAGGATTTCCACAGTCATATGATGGGGAGGCTTTAATCTTCCACCTATGGAGAAGGTGGCAGCATCGACCGTGACTGGTTCTGAGGCTGTTGATGGTTGTCCACTGTTTGTGAGAAAGGTTTGATCCTTCAGGTTGTACTGTGGGCTCCTCTAAGGAATCCATTCTGTATGTCAGTTTTTCCAGGCATTGACTGGCTGCCTTGCGAATGCTTGAGAGATCACCAAAACACCAGTGCTAGCATCCTCTCCATCACTGTGCTGGCTGACGCTGTCTCCTAACGCTCAACATCAAGGCCTCCTCCTAGTCCTTGTCACACCCCGCCCTACCTCTGCAAATTCTCCAGCCGTGTATCCTCTTGCGTTTCCTCCAGCTCCTGTGCCCAACCCCTCCCTCCACTGCCTTCAGTGACCTCGTCTTTAATCTTCAACCCTCGACCAAACTCTACCTTCACAAAACACAGCTCCCTGACTTAGTTTTCATCACCTCTCCTAACTCTTCCTCAAAGGCTCAGCACTTATTCCTTTGCTCCTCTGAAGCATCTTGAGATGGTTTTCTACACTAAAGGCACAACATAAATGCAATATATTGCTTTTGTGAGGAGAGTTTATCAAATACATACCCAATTTAAGAAAATTGGCAAAAGAACCAGTGAGAGGTGGGGAAAAATATTTACACAGCGGGTTATGATCGGGGATGTGCTCCCTGAAAGGGCGGTGGAAGCAGATTCAATAGTGACTTTCAAAACGCAATTGGATAATTATTTGCAAAGGAATATTTTTACAAGGCTATGGGTGATGAGCAGGAGAGTGGGACAAATGGGAAAGCTCTCCCAAAGAGACACAATGGGCTGAATGGCCGCCTTCTGTTCTGTATGAAAGGAAGGTAACATAGGTCAGTGGTACCATGGAGTATCGCGCAGGACAGGACGCAAGTGATGGCGTCAGATGAATCTTTAGAGGTTGGCGGACCAGCAAAGATTGAGAGTGGAGGTGACGAAGACTATGATGTGGGTTTTGTTGGCAGTGGGTTCGATGATGGTGAGCAATGTTGTGGCTGTAGAAGTAAGTGGTATCGATACTGGGTTTGAAGCAAAGCTCTGTGTTTAATAGTGCTTCAACCTGAGACAGTATCCAGGGAGGCGGGTGATGGAGTCGACAGCAAGTGTGTAGAATATTAGCAGGGACAAAAATGATCAATTATCGGAAATTCTGAATCATCCGTCCCATGTCCGACAGGGACATCTTCACAACATGGTCATCATCATTATCATAGGCAGTCCCACGAAATCGAGGAAGACTTGCTTCCACTCTAAAAGTGAGTTCTCCGGTGACTGCTCAGTCCAATACAGGAATTACAGTCTCTGTCACAGGTGGGACAGACAGTGGTTGAAGGAAAGAGTGGGTGGGGAGTCTGGTTTGCCGCATGCTCTTTCCGCTGCCTGCGCTTGGTCTCTGCATGCTCTCGGCGATGAGACTCGAGGTGCTCAGCGCCCTCCCGGATGCCCTTCCTCCACTTAGGGTGGTCTTTGGCCAGGGACTCCCAGGTGTCGGTGGGGATGTTGCACTTTATCAGGGAGGCTTTGAGGGTGTCCTTGAAACGTTTCCTCTGTCCACCTGGGGCTTGCTTGCCGTGTAGGAGTTCCAAGTAGAGCGCTTACTTTGGGAGTCTTGTGTTGGGCATGCGGACAATGTGGCCTGCCCAACGGAGCTGGTTGAGTGTGGTCAGTGCTTTGATGCTGGGGATGTTGGCCTGGTCGAGATCCCAGGGGATTTAAAGGATCTTGCGGAGACATCGTTGGTGGTATTTCTCCAGTGATTTGAGGTGACTACTGTACATGGCCCATGTCTCTGAGCCATACAGGAGGGCAGGTATTACTATAGCCCTGTAGGCCATACGGTATTGCTTTGGGATCGAGCGGTGTGGTGGGACGATGGAGTTGGGTGATGTTGTGAAGCTGACCCCCTCTCCCCCCCCCCCCCCCCCCCCCCGCCAAATGATGCCGCCGCGGGCAACACATAGTTAGAGCGAATCCTCGGGACGCTCCGGATGTGACCATATTGGGAGCTGTTGGCAGCGAAACCATTGCTGGCGATGCAACGGCAGCATTGGGACAGGAGGGCATGCAATCCTGTACAGACACTGCCCTCCTCTCTGCCATGGTGCATCATTTTGCTTTTCCAGTTCTCTGACGCCCTGCATCATTTCCTGACTGGAGCATGGGACGGAGGAGGCAATGGGTGAGCGTAGCCCCTAATACATCTATTGTGGAATTCAGGAGAAACTTCTTTCCCCAGAGACTGGTGAGAATGTGGAACTCGCTGCCACAGGGAGGGGTTGAGGTGAATAGTATCGATGCATTTAAGGGGAAGCTGGATAAACACTTGAGGGAGAAAGGAATAGAGGGTTATGGTGATGGGGTGAGATGGAGACGGGTGGGAGCGGGCTGGTGTGGAGCATAAACCCCGGCACGGAGCGTGGGGCCGAATGGCCTGTTTCTGTGCTGGAGACATGATGTAATTAATTCCCAGTGCCAGCTACCTGTCAATACCTACATTTATAGATGCGTACAGTCCCTCAGGATATACAAGCTGGTGAGCTGGCCGCTCGGGTCCATATCTCATCCATAACAACCATAAGGAATGGTGTGCTGTGAAGGAGGCTCTAAACGGAATCGGAGTGAAGAGAAGAAAGCAGGAAGATGAGATCCCCTTCCTTTCTGGCTAAATGCGAGAGGGGTGAGCGTAACTCCTGTCATGTGCTGTTCCTGATTATATCATCCCTGATTATATCATCCCTGATTATAATCGCTCCGCCATTGGTGGCCGTGCCTTCTGTTGCCTGGGCCCCAAGCTCTGGAACTCCCTCCCTAAACCTCTCCGCCTCTCTACCTCTCTTTCCTCCTTCAAGACGCTTCTAAAACCTACCTGTTTGACCAAGCTTTTGGTCACCTGCCCTAATTTCTACTTGCGTGACTCAAATAATGCTCCTGTGAAGCGTCTTGGGACATTTCACTCTGTTAAAGTCGCTATATAAATACAAGTTGTTTGTGTGGTCAGCGATACAAGTGTCTATCTGTTGACAGCGCATCTCTGCATTTTGCGGAGGGGCTGCGTGAAATGGCACGCTATAAAAAACTATGCATGTCAGATTCCTGTCCAGATTGGAGGAAGCAGATGCTGGTGTATAATGTGACCGAGCGTGAGAGCAAAGCTCTTCTTCATGGGGTACATATGGCCACGTAATATTACTGAACTAATGTTGGAGCAAGTATTTTAGTGTGAGATCATTTTATTTATTTTATTTTTTGCAAAACAGACCTCGGACTGGAGCAAGTATGACGACCGGCTGATGAAGGCAGTGGAGAAGGGAGATGCGGACAAAGTCACGTCGGTTCTGGCCAAACGAGGACTCACCTCGACCAAGCTAGATGTGGAGGGCCGATCAGCGTAAGTGCCCTGCATTCCCCCCCCCCCACCCCTCACTTGCCCCGCCCACTCCCTCTCTTCTCTCTTCCCCCCCCCCCTTCCTGCCGTCACTCCCCCCATCCCTGCCCTCATTCCCCTCAACACCCCCCCCCAGTCCCGCCCTCACTCTCCCACATCCCACCCTCACTTCATTCTTCCCCCCCCCCCCGTACCTCTCTTAGCCCCTTCTCTCTCTCTCTCTCTCTCTCCCACCCCGACTCACTCTCCCTCTCTCTCCGCCCCTCCCTCTGACTCTCTTCCCCTTCCCTCTCTCTCTCTCTGTGTCTGTGTGTATCTCTCTCTCTCTCTCTCTCTCTCTCTCTCTGTGCCTCTGTCTGTCTCTCTCTCTCTCTCTCTCTCTCTCTCTCTCTCTCTCTCTCTCTCTGTCTCTCTCTCTGTCTCTCTCTCTGTGTGTGTGTCTCTCTGTGTGTGTGTCTCTCTGTGTGTGTGTCTCTCTGTGTGTGTGTGTCTCTCTGTGTGTGTGTGTCTCTCTGTGTGTGTGTGTCTCTCTGTCTGTGTGTGTCTCTCTGTGTGTGTCTCTCTGTGTGTGTCTCTCTCTGTGTCTCTCTCTGTGTCTCTCTCTGTCTCTGTCTCTCTGTCTCTGTCTCTCTGTCTCTGTCTCTCTGTCTCTGTCTCTCTCTGTCTCTGTCTCTGTCTCTCTCTGTCTCTGTCTCTCTCTGTCTCTCTCTCTCTCTGTCTCTCTCTGTCTCTGTGCTCCCTCTCTCTCTCTGTGTGTCTCTCTCTCTCTCTCTGTGTGTCTCTCTCTCTCTCTCTGTGTCTCTCTCTCTCTCTCTCTGTGTCTCTCTCTCTCTCTCTCTGTGTCTCTCTCTCTCTCTCTCTGTGTCTCTCTCTCTCTCTCTCTGTGTCTCTCTGTCTCTCTGTCTCTGTCTCTCTCTCTTTCTCTCTCCCCCTCTCTGTCTCTTGTTGATGTGGTCGTGTGTCAACAATAAGGGTGAATTGGAGCACAATGGCTCGGGTCAGCAAGCGGTCATGTGGAAAATTGTGATGGTGTTCTTGCTCTGGAGGTCTGCACCCAGTGTGTCTCTGCAAAAGCTGCTGTGTCACGGACCTTTTGTTTAGTCTGCTGCTTATTTATACAGCACAATATCATGAAAGATTATTTTGTGTTATCAATTTACCGTCTGTTTAATTATTGTTATAACAGTCCAGTGAGTGCTCCTTGTACTGATGGCTTTTAAATCCACACATCCTGTTCCGCGGAGCACCAAACAACGTTCTCCCGCTGGAAAAGATCAAAAGCAGTTAATTGAACAAGAACACGAGTCATTAGGAACGGAAGAAAGCCATTAACTCTGACAATAGTAATGGTTACGATGCCATACCCTAAACCATGGCTGGATTCTCGGCTGCATTTATTCTGTTGCTTTAAGAACCCTTTGTGATAAGAGCGACGTTGGAGCACTGCCTAAAGTGTTGTCCACAGTTCGGGAAAGCTTGTACAACAACTTTTTGCATTTATTCTCGTCCTTGTTTTCAAATCCCTCCATGGTCCTCGCCCCTCCCTATCTCTGTAATCTCCAGCCCCACAACCTCTCGAGATGTCCTTTAATTCTGCCCTCCTGAGCATCCCTGATTATAATCACTCCACCATCGGTGGCCGTGCCTTCTGATGCCTGGGCCCCAAGCTCTGGAACTCCCTGCCTAAACCTCTCCGCCTCGCTACCTCTCTTTCCTCCTTTAAGACGCTCCTTAAAACCGACCTCTTTGACCAGCACTAATTTCTCCTTATCCGGCTCGGTGTCAAATCTCTGCTGTCTTCTAATACTCCTGTGAAGCGCCTTGGGACATTTCACTACGTTAAAGGCGTGAGTAAAACGACCCAAGCACTTCACAGGAACGTTATCAAACAAAACTTGACACTGAGCCACACAAGGAGATATTGGGGCAGACACAGAGGTAGGTTTTAAGAAGAGTCTTAAAGGATAGACAGAAGTAGAGAGGCGGAGAGGTTTAGGGAGGGAGTTCCAGAGCTTGGGGCCCAGGCAACAGAAGGCACGGCCACCAATGGTGGCGCGATTTAAAATTGAGGATGTGCAAGGGACCAGAATTAGAGGAGCGCAGATATCCCGGGGGGGGAGGGGAGGGGAAGGGGAGGCGTTGTGGTGCTGGAGGAAATTACAGATATGGAGGGGGCGAGGACCTTGGAGGGATTTGAAAACAAGGATGAGAATTTTAAAATCGACTGGGAACCACTGTAGGTCAGCGAGCACAGGGGGTGATGGGTGAACGGGTCTTGGTGCGAGAGTTAGGACATGGGCTGCCAAGTTTTATGAGCTTTAAGTTTATGGAGAATGGAAGATGGGAGTCCAACGAGGAGTGTGTTGGAATGGTCAAGTCTCGAGGTGACAAAGGCTTGGATATTTTTATTACTGAGCCTCAAACTCTCTGTGGAATATAATTGGGATGAACTTGGTGAAAAAGGTTTGACTGGCTGCTCCTCAAATCCTTCTTTTGTAACTTGAAGGAAGAAGAACCAAGACATTTCTGAACATTGACCGTGAGGAGAAAAGATGGTTAATGTTTTGGACCTTTGTCGGAACAATTCTGATGAAGGGACATTTTATTGAAACATACAAGATTCTAACGGGGCTCGACAGGATAGATGCAGAGAGGATGTTTCCTCTCGGGGAATCTAGAACTAGGGGGCATAGTCTCAGAATAAGGGGTCGCCCATTTAAAACGGAGATGAGGAGGAATTTCTTTTCTCAGAGGGTTGTGAATCTGTGGAATTCTCTGCCCCAGAGAGCTGTGGAGGCTGGGTCGTTGAATATATTTAAGGTGCAGATAGGCAGATTTTTGAGCGATAAGGGAGTCGAGGGTTATGGGGAGCGGGCGGGGAAGTGGAGCTGAGTCCATGATCAGATCAACCATGATGTTGGATGATGTGGAATCTATATGGGTAGAGCTGCAGAACACCAAAGGGCAAAAAATGTTAGTGGGAGTTGTGTACAGACCTCCCAACAGTAGTAGTGATGTTGGGGAGGGCATCAAACAGGAAATTAGGGGTGCATGCAATAAAGGTGCAGCAGTTATCATGGGTGACTTTAATATGCACATAGATTGGGCTAACCAAACTGGAAGCGATATGGTGGAGGAGGATTTCCTGGAGTGCATAAGGGATGGTTTTCTAGACCAATATGTCGAGGAACCAGCTAGGGGAAGAGTGACCATAATATGGTGGAATTCTGCATGAAGATGTAGAATGAAACAGTTAATTCAGAGACCATGGTCCAGAGCTTAAAGAAGGGTAACTTTGAAGGTATGAGGCGTGAATTGGCTAGGATAGATTGGCGAATGATACTTAAGGGGTTGACAGTGGGTGGGCAATGGCAGACATTTAGAGACCACATGGATGAACTACAACAATTGTACATTCCTGTCTGGCGTAAAAATAAAAAAGGGAAGGTGGCTCAACCGTGGCTATCAAGGGAAATCAGGGATAATATTAAAGCCAAGGCAGTGGCATACAAATTGGCCTGAAATCGCAGTGAACCCGGCGACTGGGAGATATTTAGAACTCAGCAGAGGAGGACAAAGGGTTTGATTAGGGCAGGGAAAATGGAGTACGAGAAGAAGCTTGCAGGGAACATTAAGACGGATTGCAAAAGTTTCTATCGATATGTAAAGAGAAAAAGGTTAGTAAAGACAAACGTAGGTCCCCTGCAGTCAGAATCAGGGGAAGTCATAACTGGGAACAAAGAAATGGCGGACCAATTGAACAAGTACTTTAGTTCGGTATTCACTAAGGAGGACACAAACAACCTTCTGGATATAAAAGGGGTCAGAGGGTCTAGTAAGGAGGAGGAACTGAGGGAAATCTTTATTAGTCGGGAAATTGTGTTGGGGAAATTGATGGGATTGAAGGCCGATAAATCCCCAGGGCCTGATGGACTGCATCCCAGAGTACTTAAGGAGGTGGCCTTGGAAATAGCGGATGCATTGACAGTCATTTTCCAACATTCCATTGACTCTGGATCAGTTCCTATCGAGTGGAGGGTAGCCAATGTAACCCCACTTTTTAAAAAAGGAGGGAGAGAGAAAACAGGGAATTATAGACCGGTCAGCCTGACATCGGTAGTGGGTAAAATGATGGAATCCATTATTAAGGATGTCATAGCAGCGCATTTGGAAAGAGGTGACATGATAGGTCCAAGTCAGCATGGATTTGTGAAAGAGAAATCATGCTTGACAAATCTTCTGGAATTTTTTGAGGATGTTTCCAGTAGAGTGGACAAGGGGGAACCAGTTGATGTGGTATATTTAGACTTTCAGAAGGCTTTCGACAAGGTCCCACACAAGAGATTAATGTGCAAAGTTAAAGCACATGGGATTGGGGGTAGTGTGCTGACGTGGATTGAGAACTGGTTGGCAGACAGGAAGCAAAGAGTAGGAGTAAATGGGGACTTTTCAGAATGGCAGGCAGTGACTAGTGGGGTACCGCTGGGTTCTGTGCTGGGGCCCCAGCTGTTTACATTGTACATTAATGATTTAGACGAGGGGATTAAATGTAGTATCTCCAAATTTGCGGATGACACTAAGTTGGGTGGCAGTGTGAGCTGTGAGGAGGATGCTATGAGGCTGCAGAGCGACTTGGATAGGTTAGGTGAGTGGGCAAATGCATGGCAGATGAAGTATAATGTGGATAAATGTGAGGTTATCCACTTTGGTGGTTAAAAACAGAGAGACAGACTATTATCTGAATGGTGACAGATTAGGAAAAGGGGAGGTGCAACGAGACCTAGGTGCCATGGTACATCAGTCATTGAAGGTTGGCATGCAGGTACAGCAGGCGGTTAAGAAAGCAAATGGCATGTTGGCCTTCATAGCGAGGGGATTTGAGTACAGGGGCAGGGAGGTGTTGCTACATTTGTACAGGGCCTTGGTGAGGCCACACCTGGAGTATTGTGTACAGTTTTGGTCTCCTAACCTGAGGAAGGACATTCTTGCTATTGAGGGAGTGCAGCGAAGGTTCACCAGACTGATTCCCGGGATGGCGGGACTGACCTATCAAAAAAGACTGGATCAACTGGGCTTGTATTCACTGGAGTTCAGAAGAATGAGAGGGGACCTCATCGAAACGTTTAAAATTCTGACGGGTTTAGACAGGTTAGATGCAGAAAGAATGTTCCCAATGTTGGGGAAGTCCAGAACCAGGGGTCACAGTCTAAGGATAAGGGGTAAGCCATTTAGGACCGAGATGAGGAGAAACTTCTTCACCCAGAGAGTGGTGAACCTGTGGAATCCTCTACCACAGAAAGTTGTTGAGGCCAATTCACTAAATATATTCAAAAAGGAGTTAGATGAAGTCCTTACTACTAGGGGGATCAAGGGGTATGGCGAGAAAGCAGGTGTGGGGTACTGAAGTTGCATGTTCAGCCATGAACTCATGGAATGGCGGAGCAGGCTCGAGGGGCCGAATGGCCGACTCCTTTTATTTCTTATGTTCTTAAAGGATTTAAATCAGACATTTTATCTCATCATCTCGTTTTTCAGATTGTAATGGGACCTGCTCTTCATCGCCAGCAGTTCCTGTTTGTTCCAACTTCCATCGTGTGTGTTTGTTTTTCGTCTTATGTCAAGCACGATACAGCACAGATGGAGGCCATTCGACCATCATGCCTGACCTACTCTCTGAAAGAGCGATCCAATTATCCCACCCAACATTCCCTGTAAGTTGCGTGGCCCACTGCTGGCCCCGAGAGCGGCTTTTTCAATGTTGCACCTGCACGAAACTGTGAATGGGCCGCTCAGCCCCTGAAAGGGGACCTGCACCCCAAAATGATTAGGGGAAACATTGATTTCCCCCCCTCCGCCCTTGCTCTATCCCCATAGCCCTGCAAACCTTTCCCCCTTCAGGTATTTATCCAATTCCCTTCTCAAAGTTACTATTTAATCTGCTTCCACCACCCTTTCAGGTAACGCGTTCCAGATCACAAAAGCTCGCTGCGTAAGAAAAAGAATTGTCCTCATCTCCCCTCTGGTTCTTTTGGCGATTACCTTAAATCTGTGTCCTCTGGTTACCGAATCTCTCTCTTTCTCACTATCTTTCGGCTTCACCCCCCCGCACCCCAACAAAAAAAAACGTACGGACAATTTCTCAGTAGAGAGAATCATGGGTGGTCCCTCGAACGAGGATGACTTGCCTCCACATGAGTTCACAGATGTTTCAATGAAGGATCTGATGTTCCAGTCCTGAACTGCAGGGATGGAAGATGCCTGTGCGTGGATTTCTTTAACGTGTGGTGACCGTTGCACACCAGCCACCACATGGGCTTGACAGAGCTAGGTCTTGGTCCAGTGGCAAGGGTTAACCAGGACGACTGGAGACCAGCTCTGCTGCACGGACCTAGTGCGCACACATATCACAGTGTGGGCTGGTCCGTGCTGCCCCTGGGTCCTCAGCTCTTCTGGGCCCTGTACCCTCATTCGCCGCTCCTCCGTCACGATCTCTCGCCGCTCCTCCGCCACAAACATTTGCCAAACCACCGTCACGATCACCCACCGAATCTCAGCCACGATCCCTCATCACTCGTCGCAAGTCTGCCACGACCTGCCCGCTCCTCCGCTTTACCAGGGCCCTGCCCATGCTCCAAACGGCGACCTGGGTCCTGATAACTGAATGTCAAAGGACTGCCTTCGCTAATGCACTTATTTAAAATAAGAAAAGATTTGCATTTATGTAGCACCTTTCACCGCCTCAGCACGTCCCAAAACGCTTCACAGCCAATAGGCGGACAGTGAGATCCTTGCGCTTTGTCTCCTTAACCCGTCTAAAGGCGGATGTAGAGGGTAACCTGCTCTGATTTCTCCTCTCTTTGAAGACATGGCTGAGATCGTACAGTCACTATGTCGGTTCAGGTCTCCATTGTACCATTCCATGGCATGGTGGCATTTGATAAAAACACTCCGCTGAGCTTCCTAAAGCCTGATGTTATTTCTGTACCAGTTGGTCTCCCGTACGTGTGGCACACGGAGTGAAGACCAAAAGCAGTGTTCGGGGAAAGTGGGGTTCAAGTGTTGGGGGGTAATTCGACCTTGGCGTGCAGACATAATTCCGTCTCCATTTTTGTATTACCATTATAAATTCCCATGTCCACATTTTAAAAAGAAACTCCCTCTGTAAAGTTGTCATGATATTACACCCTCCCACCAGTGTTGGTGCTGCAGCCTTGAAACAGGAGGTTTCTGAGCAGAGAGATTTATTGACTACATTGGGACAAGTAGGAGTGGAACCACAGAGAGCAGTATCACAGTGGAGGAGCACAGGGACAGGAGGAGGCCATTCAGCCCCTGATCCCATGGCACTATTTTGAAGAAAAGCAGGGGAGTTATCTCTGGTGTCCTGGCCAATATTTATCCCTCAACATAACAGATTATCTGGTCATTATCACATTGCTGTTTGTGGGAGCTTGCTGTGCGCAAATTGGTTGCTGCGTTTCCCACATTATACACAGGTACTACACTTCAGAAAGCACTTCATTGGCTGTAAAGCACTTTGAAACATCCAGTGGTCATGAAAGGCGCTATATAAATCCAAGTCTTTTTATTTTTCTTTCTAGATGGGGAGGGCCTTGTTCACGGGAGTGGTAATAGTCAACCAATGTAAGACTAATATTGGGGGCATATTGGAAGTGGAATGAGCTGTGGAAAGCCGAGGAAGGGATGTGTGGTGTGGAGATGGGGGGGAATCAGGGGCAGGGAAGGAAACCGGAGGGGAAGATCAAATGTGGCAAGGGCATTGGGGTGGGGGTTGGAGAATTTGAGCGTAGTAGAATGGGAGAGCGCTGAGCTGGTGGAATTGGAGTTGCTTCCTGTGGTGGAGCCAAGTGCTCTGGGGGTGGGTGACCAGATTAGGGAGAGGGAGGGCCTGGGCTTGTTCAAGAAAGAGTGTTGGGGTAGCGGTGTAACCATGGAGGGAGTGGGAGAGCAACATGAGCTGAAATAAAACCACAAAATGCTGGAAATACTCAGCGGGTCGGGCAGCATCTGTGGAGAGAGAAACAGAGTTAACGTTTCAGGTCGATGACCCTTCCTCAGGACTGGAAAAGTTAGAGATGTAATCGGTGTTTAAGCAAGTGCAGGGGCAGGGAAAGTGGGGAGGGGAGGAAAGAACAAAAGGGAAGGTCTGTGATAGGGTGGAAGGCTGGGGAGATTAAGAGAGAAAACGTGAACTGAATCCTGACTTGTGGATCATGTTGCTAATCAAAAAAAAAGGATTTTTGAAATTAATCCTAACTCATTTTCTTACAGTACACATGGTACTTAAACCTCCTGGGGGCCTTTTAAAGTTCTTGGCCACAAACAGTCCTGTTCTCTCTTAAATTTAACAGACGTTCAATCTGATTAATAACCTCCAGGTTCTTTTTAACAAGTAGCAAAGTTTACAACTATTAGTGGTTGGCTTTTTAGATGAAGCCAGTACTGTGTCGCTCTGGGCATTAGCAGAGATGTGATTGTTGCCGAGCTTGTTGTGAGTGGTCCGCAGGGAACCATAAATACATCATTGCCTACCAAGATAAAGACAGATGATTTACTGCAGTATGCATTTTGGAAGAATGAGTTAATCTAAAGCCTTTCCTTTGGGGAAAGTTGAGTTGCACTGCGAAAGGCAGCATGGTTCTTGACACTAAATTACTTAAGTGGTCGTCTATATGCTTGCGTGGATAAATATCTGGCGAAGCTGCAAGCTAATTAATGGAGCGTCACTTGATTCATTCAGCATAACAGCTTCAAATGGAATTTTTGGTGCTTGAGTTTTGGGTATGTCAGCAAGGAAAGTCCGATTTGAAATCTATCTGGGAAGCACCAAGTGAGCACGAGTGCGGTGTAATGCTGTGCCGAACCTTGTCAACCAAAAGGGACAATTCAGTGTTTAGTCAGACACCAGTGTGAAGCATCTTGCCCTCGTGCCAATTTGGTGCGCCTCGATTTAGTTGAGTTGTGCTCTACAGGTGCAGCGTCGAGAATCCGGACTCCAGGACGATCGGTGGCAGGGTCGTCCGGAATCCGTAAAATGTTCTGGAATCCGGACCTACCAACTTCGGGGCCACGTCGCTGCCCAACCTCGGGCCTCGCCGCCACTCACCTCGCTTGCCTCACTGCCGCTGCCCTTACCTCGGGGCCTCCTCGACGGCCTGCCCAGACACCACCTTGGCGGGGCCCCGCCCGATGACATCCTATTTGGTGGAGCCCGCCTGCCCCGCCCAGACACCACCTCGATGGGAATTCCCCCCCCCCCCCACCCCTTCTGACATTCAAAAATCCGGAAATACCCGAACCAGGGCTCGGGTATTTCCGGATTCGTGACATCATAAAGCAAATCGAAAGCCCGGAATCCGGAAAGGCCCCGTTCCAGCGGGTTCCGGATTTTAGGTGTTGCGCCTCCGATATTGAAGCAGATTTGACCTCCAGCGTTGACACACAATCGGCTCATTAGCGATGGCCTGGGTGTTGAAGTGCCTCTTGCAGAGCCTTTAGGAGCGGATGCTCAGTCGTTATTATATTCAAGACTGAGTTCGATAGATTTTTGGATCCTAAGGGAATCGAGGGATATGGGGATAGTGCACCAAGGAGTTGAGGTGGAAGATCAGCCGTGTCCCCATGATCTTATTGAATGGCAGAGCAGACTCAAGGGGCCGAATGGACGACTCCTGCTCCTAATTATGTTCCTAAATGGGAATATAATTCCTCAGTGCTTGACCCTTTTCTCTTTTTGCTCAAATGTCATCCACTGGGAATTTCTTTCTCCTTAAAGGAATTGCTCTTGTTGCAAACAGAAATGTCAGTAAGTGACCAAACCTGATTCTCTCAAGTTTCCGTCCTTGCAGACATCAGTTTCAATTTAAGGATGTGACTGCTACCAACGACCCGGAAGTAGCGGCCCACGCGCAATCAGTGTTTGTTTGTTTGTTTGTTTGTTTGTTTCGCTGGACTTCCCAAAATTAGGAATAAAGAAGCGGATAAAAATAAATCTCATTTAGTTAGTTCATAACATTCGGCCCCTCGAGCCTGCTCCGCCATTCAATGAGATCATGGCTGATCTTCTACCTCAACTCTACTTTCCCGCCCGATCTCCATATCCCTTGATTCCCTTAATATCCAAAAATCTATCGATCTCTGTCTTGAATATACTCAACGGGCTGAATTTTTGACTTTCTCCGTTTCGGGGTGAAAATGGAGGCGGGGCGGGAAAATTACCGCCTAATTAGAATTACCGATTAATTGCCGAACTTTCAGCATTAGGGGTCGATGCAAAGGGAGGCATTGCACTATTCCCGTGGAGCAAAAACGGGATCCTCGCCAACTTTAGTGTGGAGCCGGGAGCGCTCAGAGAGGCCTTGGAAGGGGTGGGGGGAAAAAAACCCTTACCTGACAAATCGATGCAAAAATATCACACAAATATAAACTTGAACTTAACCTATTTTTCAGTTTTTCCAACTTACCGCTGCCGGCAGAGGCTGGACCGCTGTGTTTTCCCTGGCGGTAATCGGGGCGGGGTACAGGTCGGGGTGAGTCTCGAAACTCGGATGTTGTCGCAGTCCGAGTCGTTGCACCCCGGCGAAGCTATCCCCAGTGGTGCTTCAGAGAATTCCAAAGATTCACCACCCTCTGAGTGAAGAAATTTCTCCTCATCTCACTCCTAAATGGCCGACCCCTTATTCTGGGACTGTGACCCCTGGTTCTGGACTCCCCAGTCCAGGGAAACATTCTCCCTGCATCAACCCTGTCAAGCCTTGTAAGAATTTTATGTTTCCATGAGATGACCCCTCATTCTTCGAAAGTCGTGAGCATATCGGCCTAGTCTACTCAATCTCTCCTCATAGGACAATCGACCTGAAACGTTAACTCTCTTTCTCTCTCCACAGACGCTGAGCGTTTTCTGTTTCTGTTTCAGATTTTCAGCATCCGTAGTTGGATGAGTTGCGACTGTCAGCGAAACTTCTTTATTCCCTCATCTCCAATATTTTCATAACTAATAAATGAAAGTGTTCAAAGAAAAGGGAAAAAACGCAATTTTTGTTCAGTGTCCCTGTGGTTTGTCTCCCGGGTCTCTGCTCGCGACGGTGTCCTGGAGAGCAATCTTCAATCCCTGGAGACTCCGGGAGAATCCTGGAGGGTTGGGAACCTTTGTGGGGGTAGAGCACTTGAAGGCAGGAAGTCTCCCGGAAGATGTCACACCAGAGTTGGCGAACCAACACCAGTATCCCTCGCACAGACACTCCCCAATGATACTTTATCAAAGATGCCAAGATTCCAACAATTGATGCCCAGAGTATTGGGAGGCAGTAAAGCAGGTTTCTCTCAATCTTAAGAACATAAGAAATAGGAGTAGGAGTAGGCCATTTGGCCCCTCAAGCCTGCTCTGTCATTCAATAAGATCATGGCTGATCTGATCATGGACTCAGTTCCACTCCCCCGCCCGCTCCCCATAACCCTTTATTCCCTTATCGCTCAAAAATCTATCTTCGCCTCAAATATATTCAATGACCCAGCCTCCACAGCTCTCTGGGGCAGAGAATTCCACAGATTAATAACCCTGTGAGAGAAGAAATTCCTCCTCATCTCAGTTTTAAACGGGGCCCCTTATTCTGAGACTATGTCCTCTAGTTTTAGTTTCGCCTACGAGTGGAAATATCCTCTCTGCATCCACCTTGTCAGTCCCCCTCATTATCATATATGTTTCGATAAGATCTCCTTTCTTCCGAACTCCAATGAGTAGAGGCTCAACTTATCTTCATAAGTCAACCCCCTCATCTCCGGAATCAACCTAAACCTTCTCTGAACAGTCTCCAATGCAAGTATATCCTTTCTTAAATAAGGAGACCAAAACTGTACGCAGTATTCCAGGTGTAACCTCACCAATACCCTGTACAGTTGTAGCAGGACTTCTCTGCTTTTATACTCTATCTCCCTTGTAATAAAGGCCAACATTCCATTTGCCTTCCTGATCACTTGCTGTACCTGCATACTAACTTTGTGTTTCATGCACAAGGACCCCCAGATCCGTCTGTACTGCAGCACTTTGCAATTCTGCAGGCACCAAATGTTTTAGCGAACCCGTCGGTGTATTTTATTGTTTTAGCCATTTGTGACCTCTGCCAACAGCAGAAATGTAGAATCGCCAGCAGCTACGTGGCAAGGGAGACAGCTTGTCCAGGAGAACGTGCTGGAGTATACTCTCTCCAATTTGAGTTTAATATTTTTCTTTTGCGTTTCTATCCCTTTCCAGTTTCCACGTTGCAGCAGCTAAAGGAGATGTCCCCTGCATCAATGCGATGCTTTCTCACGGTGTTGATGTCGCTGCAATAGATGCTTCAGGTAAATATTTGCTTTATTTTTGTGTTATGTTAGAGCTTGGGGAGGGACATTCTCTCATCCAGAAGCTTCTCAAAGTGCCACTGTGAAGGCCGACAGACTCATCATTTTTATTTCCTCCTTGCTTGGGCTTGAATTTTTGCAAGCACAACAAGAAATAGGAGCAGGAATTGGCCATTCGGCCCCTCGAGCCTGCTCCGCCATTCAGTACAAACATGGTTGATCTTCTACCTCCACTCCACTTTCCCCCACTATCCCCATATCCTTTGTTCCCTTAATATCCAAAAATCTATTGATCTCTGTCTTGAATACATTCAACGACTGAGCCTCCACAGCCCTCTGGGGTAGAGAATTCCAAAGATTCACCACCCTCTGAGTGAAGAAATTTCTCCTCATCGCAGTCCTAAATGGCCGACCCCTTATTCTGAGACTGTGACCCCTGGTTCTAGACTCCCCAGCCCGGGGGAAACATCCTCCCTGCATCTACCCTGTCAAGCCCCGTGAGGATTTTGTATGTTTCAATGAGATCACCTCTCATTCTTCTAAACTCAAGGAAATATAGACCCAATCTACGCAATCTCTCCTCATAGGACAATCCCCCAGGATCAATTTAGTGAACCTTCATTGCACCCCCTCCCCCTCAAAGGCACGTATATCCTTCCTTTGGTAAAGAGATGAAAATTAGACACATTGTACATCTCTTTCTGTTAGTGCTAACACTGAGAGCAATGACTAATGGTGTGTTGTTGATGACCCCCAAATTGAGTGTTTTGTTTTGCAAACATGGGTGAATAATGGTGTGAAAGTCCCTCTGTCAGATATAGTTTTATATTTCATCTTACAGTGTCAGCCGTGGCTCAGTGGGTAGCGTTCTCTCTCCTCGTGTCAAAGTTGTGGGTTCAATTCACGCTCCAGAGACTTTGAGCACAAAATTCCAGGCTGCACTCCAGGTTCCAGTGCAGTGCTGAGGGAGCGCCGCACTGCCGGAGGTGCTATCTTTCGGATGAGACGGTAAACCGAGGCCGCGCCTGTCTCTCTCAGGTGGACGTAAAAGATCTTGTGGCAGTATTTCGAAAGATTAGTGCTAGGCCGTTCAGGAGTGAAATCAGGAAGTGCTTTTACCACACACAGGGCAACAGAAATCTGGAACTCGCTAAGGCTGTGGATGCTGAGGGTCAAACTCAATTTTCAAGATCGATAGATTTTTGTTGGTTATGAAGGGATGTGTCCCAAAGGCGGGTAAATGGAGTTAAGGTACATCTACCCTATCGAACCCCGTCATCATTGTAGAGACCCATATCAGGTCACCCCCTCAGCCTTGACTTTTCTAGAGAAAACAGACCCAGGCTGTTCAGTCGTTCCCGATAGCTGGAACCCCTCTGTTCTGGTAGATGTTTTGCAGATTTTCCAGTGGTGTATATATTTTATGCAGCTGTACTTTAAAGAGCTTATCAGCATAAAATTAGCTGCTTTTGCTCTTTCATGTGCCTACTCCTAATCCTTTCCCTTGCTTCAGGACTGTTTATTTTGTAATTCTACGTAGTTCTGAGTTCAAAGTCCAAGTTAAATAGCCTACTTACATCTGCATTATCCTCGCCTCCAGACATTATAAAAGACCTCGATTGTAATTTCCACTTCTGCAGTGAAATACGTCCAATCCCTTCGAGTGTCTCGTGACAGTTGTAGAGCCCGAAATCCCCCAAGTTGCCCATTCACTGACGACCGAGTGGGAGTATAGACTTGGAACATGTTGACTACTTGTTCTCTGGGGCTGGTGCAAGATGTGTGCTGGTCCCTGGGAGGGTGGGCCGTTTATGCTGAAAAGGCGGATAAACGCAGCGAGACAATCTTGTCTACAGTGACGTACTGTTGAGATGCATGACCCAGTGCTGTTTAATTCCCAGTTTGTTTCTTCAGTCTATTCAACGTAGCTTCTCATTATAGCGATAGGCCCATATAAATCTGAAGTTGCAAGTGCTCGACACTGTGTATGTCAGTGCCGGTGTGTCTACATGTGTGGTGCCGGAGGGAAGATAATATTCTGGGTACCTGTCGAAGTCCTGCACCATTCACAGCGCTGGACATCGTGAGCCATTGCACCCAGTAATACAACAACAACTTATATTTATATAGCGCTGTTAACGTAGTAAAATATCCCAAGGTGCTTCACAGGAGTATTATGAGACGAAAAAATTTGACACCGAGCCGCATAAGAAGAAATTAAGGCAGGTGACTAAAAGCTTGGTCAAAGAGGTAGGTTTTAAGGAGCGTCTGAAGAACATAAGAAATAGGAGCAGGAATTGACTGTTTGGCCCCTCGAGTCTGCTCTGCCATTCAATAAGATCATGGCTGATCTGATCATGGACTCAGCTCCACTCACCATAACCCTTTACTCCCTTATCACTCAAACACCTATCTCCGCCTTAAATATATTCAATGACTCAGCCTCCACAGCTCTCTGAGGTAGAGAATTCCATAGATGTACAACCCTCAGAAGAAATTTCTCCTCATCTCTTTCTTAAAGGAGGAAAGAGAGGCAGAGAGGTTTAGGCAGGGTGTTCCAGAGCTTGGGGCCCAGGCAGCTGAAGGCACGGTCACCAATGGTTGAGCGATTATAATCAAGGATGCTCAAGAGGGCAGAATTAGAGGAGCGCAGACATCTTGAGGGATTGTGGGGCTGGAGGAGATTAGAGATGGGGAGGAGCAAGGGCCATGGAGGGGTTTGAAAACGAGGATGAGAATTTTGAAATCGAGGTGTTGCTTAACCGGGTGCCAATGTAGGTCAGTGAGCACAGGGGGTGATGGGTGAGCGGGACTTGGTGCGAGTTAGGACACGGGCAGCAGAGTTTTGAATCACTCAGGTTTACGTAGGGTAGAACGCGGGAGGCCAGAGAAGAGTACGTTGGAATAGTCAAGTCTAGAGGTAACAAAGGCATAGATTAGGGTTTCAGCAGCAGGTGAACTGAGACCAGGGCAGAGACTGGCGATGTTACGGAGGTGGAAATAGGCGGTCTTGGTTATGCTGCGGATATGTGGTCGAAAGCTCATTTCGATACCGATTATGCACCAACAAAGCGTTCAGGCTGCCTTTTAATTTTTATAATTCACTTCCGGTATACTATTGTCGGTCCTTTTTTCTGTTCTAGTCTCGCTGGGTTATATTCCCAATTTGAGAAGGGAACCAGGTGACCTACGACTCTGTTCCCAGGCCTCTGCCATTGTTGCTCCATAGCTGCCATCTAATTGGGACAGGCCATGATGAAGTTCTAGGTTAGTTTAAGAGTTTGATACTCTTTCTCTCCCCGCCCCCCCCCCCCCATCAGCTTGCAAGAAAGCATCTAATCTCCACTTGACTCCTGGCTCTCTCAGCTGGGCTGCAATCAGGGGCTAGATGTATTGGCAGGAATCCATATCCTGCCACTCTGTTCCGTGGCATATTGGAACACATTTTCTATTTTCTTATTTCAGAGGAAACTGATTTTCTTTTGTCTGGCGATAAATGATGCTGAGTGAAGCAAAGTTCTTTCTGAGGTCACGACCCAGTTCATGCTCTGATAACAGCATGTGTTCTATAGCTGAGGTGCACTGTCGCAGGATTACACTTACAACATTCGCTTCAGTATCGTGTTTAACTCTACTGTGGAGCTGATCATGTAAACCGAGCATCGTTGGGCATGATTAAAGAAAGACTTGCATTTCTGTTGTGCGTTTTATGATCTTGTCAACCCCTCAAAGCACTTTACAGCCAATGAAGTACTTTTGAAGTCTAGTCGCTGTTGTAATGCAGGACGTGCGGCAGCCAATTTGCGCACAGCAAGCTCCCACAATCGACAATGAGATAACAAAGAGGTCATCTGTTTTTAGTGATGTAGGTTGAGGGATAAATATTAGCCCAAGGCACAGCGGAGAACTCCCCTGCTCTTCATCGAATAATGCCACCTAATAGAGCAGACAGGACCTCCATTTAACGTCTCGTTTGAAAGACGGCAGCTCTGACAATGCAGCGCTCCCTCAGTCTAGCTTTTGTGCTCACGTCTCTGGAGCGGGACTTGAACCAGCAACTTCTGACGCAGAGGCGAGAGCGCTGCCCACTGAGCCATGGCTAACACCTGAAGGAACTTTTAAGAGCAGCCATCAAGAAATTCTGATGCTCACCTCGACGGTGTTGTCATGGATTAAAGAGCCTTGGGTTCAGGGTTCAACTGTTGTATAATTAATTTTCTCTTTTTTTGTCCCCGCACAGGACGAAGTGTGTTACACCTCGCTGCTAGACATGGACAGTCACTGTGTTTGCAACGGTTACTGCAGGTAATGGGAATCACCTGTTGACTACAGATGCTGTTAGAATTGTCAAAAGATTCTTTGCAGTAAACATCTACCAAAATCATTGTGCCAATTAAGAAATTATTCACATTAACTGAAGTTAAAAAGTAATTCTTACAAATTGAGGACTGAGATGAGGAGAAACTTCTTCACTGAGTGTGGTGAATCTTTGGAATTCTCTGAGCCTCCACAGGTCTCTGGGGTAGTCGTTGAGTATATTCAAGACAGAAATCGATAGATTTTTGAATGTTAAAGGAGTCAAGGGATATGGGATAGTGCAGGAAAGTGGAGTTGAGATAGATCAGCCATGATCTTATTGAATGGCAGAGCAGGCTTGAGGGGCTGAATGGCCTACGCTTGCTCCTATTTCTTATGTTCTTATAAGTTGGCTTCTAGATGTGAATTCAGTGACAGCTTGTTATTGCAGTGTGTGCATGAAGTATATAGTTTCTAAATTCAAGTGCATTATTTACTATTTTGCATCCAGTTCTTAAATTGCAGCAAACGCCTTTCTGTTCGACTGCCTTTGATGGTTGGAGAGAATTTATTTATTTATTTATTTTAAGAGTTTTCCCTCCAGCCTCTTCGAGGAGATTCCATGATGGGGGTGAGGCGGGGTTGGCTGGGAGACCTGGGAGTGGGAGAGGGTAGATGGTGCACTCTGGTTGCATGGGACAGGTTTGATGGACCAGACTGCTGCCTCCTGTTGCCGCTTGTAGGTTTGTGTTCAATATTTCCATAGAATTAACAGCACAAACAGTCCATTCGGCCCAGCAGGTCCGTGCCGGTGTTTATACACCTCATGAGTCTCCTCCCACCCCTCTTCATGTCACCCTATCGGCGTATCCTTCTATTCCTTCCTCCCTCGTGTTTTTCCAGCTTCCCCTTAAGTAGATCTTTGCTATTCACCTCAACCACTCCCTGCGGCAATTCCACATTCTCACCACTTGCTGAGTAAAGAAGTTTCTCCTGAATTAGATTTATTAGTGACTTATTTATTTTTGGGCTGTTGACCATTTAACATGGAATTTGGGTAGTAAATGTTACATTAGTAACACTGCCCATATCCCCAGGTAATGGTTAGTTTGGCTGGCTAACCGTATAATCCATAGGTTTTGAAATTGGGGTGCATTCCTCCTAGAATGTGTTTGGGGAAGATTCCAGGGGGCATTCAAAGTCATAAAACTTCTGTCCATATGGTGCAAAACAAAAATAGAATCCATATGGATAGAGATAAAAGATAATAAAGGATCAACCACACTAATACGTGTAATCTACAGACTACCTAATAGTGAGAGGGAGATGGAGGTAGAAATATACAGACAAATTGGGGAAATTAGTAAAAAAAATATATAGAATAATAATCATGGGGGGTTTCAACTATCCCGATATTAATTGGACAGAAGAGGTAGGTAAAGGGGATAAGGGAATGGAGTTCCTACAATGTGTACAGGGCTGCTTTCTAACCCAATATGTAAAAAGCCCAACAAGGGAGGATTCGCTATTGGATCTAGTAATGGGGAATGAACCAGAGCAGATAAGAGAAGTACAAGTAGGGGAACATCTAGGCAATAGTGACCATAATATAATGTGTTTTAAGATAATTGAGAAGGACATAAGTAAGATGAAAACCAGGGTACGAGTGTGCAGAAAAGCTGATTTTGAGGGGCTGAGAATAGAACTTGGGAAAATAAAATGGGCAACAATATTGGCAAAAAACAATGTAGAACAGCAATGGGAAACATTTAAAACGGTGTTCAACAGAGTGCAGGAACAATATATTCTGCTTAAAAAGAACAAACTAAACATTAATGAATCGCCATATATGAATAAAGCCATAAGGGAACAGTTGTGGGTAAGGAAAGAGGCATACATTAAGTACATAGACAGCAGGGGAGTGCATGATAAGGGAGCATACGAAAAGATTCGGAGAGAAGTCAAAAAAACAATTAGGAAGGCAAAGAGGAACTATGAATTTAAATTATCAAACAACAGAAAACAAAATAGTAAAATATTTTACAGGCACATCAATTTAAAAAAAAAAAGATCGAGATGAGAATAGGGCCATTAAGGAATAGACAGGATAATACTACAGGTAACGATAGAGATATGGCAGCAATATAAAATAATTATTTTGCTTCAGCATTTACCAGGGAGATAGAGCAGGTGGACATGACATTCGATGATAATCATGAGATGTGCATTTAAAATAAAAAGAGGATACATTAAATAAACAAATCAAACTCAAAGAGAATAAACCCCTCTGTTCCGGATGGATTGCATCCATACATTTTAAAGTAATCTAGGGAAGAGATGGCAGAGGCATTACTACACATTTAATAATTCATTTGACAAAGGTGTAATGCCAGAGGGCTGGTAGATAGCTAACATAATACCTATATTTAAGAAGAGGGATAGAATATGTCCAGGGAGTTATAGACCAGTCAGTTTAATGTCGGTGGTCGGAAAAATAATGGAATCCCTACTAAGGGAGAAAATAGAACAGCATCGAGAAACCAAAAATATAACAATGTATAGTCGTCATGGATTTCAAAAGGGAAAGTCTTGCTTGACCAATCTGATTGAATTTTTTGAAGCGGTAACAGAGAGAGTAGACAATGGTAATGTCGTAGATGTAATTTATCTAGATTTTCAAAAGGCCTTCGATAAGCTACCCCACAATAGTCAATACTGAGGAGAAATGCAACAAATTACAGGAGGACATTAATAAACTTGCAGAATGGGCATATAATTGGCAAATGAAGTTCAACACAGATAAATGTGAGGTATTACATTTTGGTAGGAAGAATAGGGAGGTCACTTGGAGGGTGCAAGTCTAGGTGGGGTAGAGGAACAAAGGGATCTCGGACACAAATACACAAATCACTAAAAGTTGCGACACAGGTTAGCAAGGCCATTAAAAAAAGCAAAGCAAGCACTAGGGTTTATTTCTAGAGAGATAGAATTGAAAAGTAGGGAAGTTATGCTAAACCTGTATCGAACCTTGGGTAGACCACACTTGGAGCACTGCGTACAGTTCTGGTCATCGTATTATAAAAAGGATATAGAGGCACTGGAGAGGGTGCAGAGAAGATTTGCAAGGATGATACCAGAAATGCAACGGTATTAATATCGGGAAAGGATGAACAGGCTGGATGCCTCTTCTCTTGAAAAAAAAAGGCTGAGGGGTGACCTAATAGAGGTGCTTAAAATTATGAAAGGTTTTAATAAAGTGGGTACAGAGAGAATGTTTCCACTTGTGGGGAAGAGCATAACTAGAGGCCACCAATATAAGATCGTCACCAAGGAATCCAATGGGGAATTCAGAAGAAACGTCTTTATCCAGAGAGGGGTGAGAATGTGGAACTCGCTACCGCAGAAAGTGGTTGAGGCGAATAGTATCGATGCATTTAAGGGGAGGCTGGATAAACACCCGAGGGCGAAGGGAATAGAAGGATATGTTGATGGGTTGAGATGAAGAGGGGTGGGAGGAGGCTCGTGTGGAGCATAAACATCGGCATGGACCCGATGGGCCGAATGGCCTGCTTCTGTGCCATATATCCGATATAAACCTATGTGCTGCTGCACTACGCACCATGCGCAGAACTTCTCAAGCTTTCTACATTATTCTGTAATGACTTACTGGAATGTTTATGTACACAATTAAATTTAAAAAAAAAGCATTCTTCTATTATATCACTGCTTTTCCTTTGGGTAGCTTGCACAGTTTTTCAGACACTTGAGGCGGGATTCCCTGGGGGTATGTAAAGGTTGAAAGGCTCCACTTTCGCCGGAGTGACTACCCTTGGTCCTCGCCAAGGAACTGTTGTCAAAAACAAACTTTTGTTGTAAGAAAGGATTCTTCATTTGGGAGCTAAAGCTTTTCTCTGCAGCTCACAATAGTGCATGCAAATTCAATGTTAATCCTGCTGGAGAGTGTCTCCTTATTGTTCTCTTGTTTTAAGTAAGTGAACTTGTTTTACAGCAAAATTGCCCCGTCGACAATGTAGATCTTCAAGGCAGATCTGCGCTTCACGAAGCAGGTCAGTACAAGGCTGCTTTTGTTCAAGGTACGATCGCAGAGTGGTTATGTTACTGGACTCGTATTTCAGACCAGAACCTCGGCCCCTGTTTGGTCACATGGCAGTTGTTGATTCTGTCATTCCCATCTGCACCTCTTTGACACTCCATCTTTTGTTTCTTTTCTTGCCTCATTACCATCTCCCTTCGCTTTGTACTATCATCCCTTTTGCCATTTAATCTCTCCTGCCTTCCGCTCTGTCACAGACCTTCAACCACTCCCTGTGGCAGTGAGTTCCACATTCTCGCCACTCTGGGTAAAGCAGTTTTTCCTGAATTCCCGATAGGATTTATTAGTGACTATCTTATATTGATGGCCCCTAGTTCTGGTCTCCCACAAGAAGTGAAAACATCTACTGTACGTCTACCCCATCGAACCCTTTCATCATCTTAAAGACCTCTTATCAGGTCACCCCCTCAGCCTTCTCTTTTCTGGAGAAAAGAGCCCAGCCTGTTCGGTCTTTCAATAATAATAATAAAAACCTCTTGTGGCCAACAGCGACCGTTATTGTGTTTCCATTAACAAGCAAGCAGAAGAATTTCTCGCGTTCTGAGCAAACTGGTGTTGATAAGCTGCTGGAGAAACCCTTCATTAATTAACGAGCTGTCACCATGTTTCCTGAGAGGAGTCATGTTCGTGAATAGAACTATCTTGTGAGTTGCCACTCTGAAGTCAAGTTGTACACTGATGACCATGAGAGCTCACAATATCTTTTTGTTTTGGTTTGTATGACCACTTGCGATGATTTTGGAAAGTTGCAGTTTATAGAACGTTTAACTGGAACATAAGAACATAAGAAATAGAAGCAGGAGTCGGCCATTCGGCCCCTCGAACCTGCTCCGCTATTCATTAAGATCAAGGCTGATCTGATCCTGGCCTCAGCTCCACTTCCCTGCCCGCTCCCCATAACCCTTGACTCCCTTATCAGTCAAAAATCTGTCTATCTCCATCTTAAATATATTCAATGACTCAGCCATGATATTGAATGGTGGAGCAGGCTCAAGGGGTCAAATGGCCTACTCCTGCTCCTTGTTCTTCTGTTCCCCACGGCTCTTTGGGGCAGAGAATTCCAAAGATTCACGACCCTCAGAGAAGAAATTTCTCCTCATTTCTGTTTTAAATAGGCGACCCCTTATTCTGAAACTGCCCCTCGTTCTAGATTTCCCCCACGAGGGGAAACATCCTCTGCATCTGAAAGGAATGAGGTGTTTTTAACGGTTCCCATATAGCGACAGAAATTATGCAGCATGTTTTCAGCACACCATGATGAGGCAAATTATTAGATTCAAATAAATTTAAAGTAATTGGGGGGGAAATTGAGAGAGGATTTGAGGGGAAATATTTTCACCCAGTGGGTGGTGGGGTCTGGAACTCACTGCCTGAAAGGGTGGTAGAGGCAGAAACCCTCACCAATTTACAAGTATCTGGGTATGCACTTGAAGTGCTGTGTAACCTACAGGGCTACGAAGCAAGAGCTGGAAAGTGGGATTAGGCTGGATAGCTCTTTGTCGGCCGGCGCGGCCATGGTGGGCCGAAATGGCCTCCTTCCGTGTGCCGTCTGTTTCTATGATTCAACAACTGGAGTTTATTCCAAGTGAAAATAATGACTTGCAGCACAGTGGATTGATGAGTCAACCAGTATGCACACCATGGCCCCAGGTTATCTTGTAACCTGGAGCTGACCCATGAGTCAGTTGTATGTGACCAACGCCTGTACGTCTCGTCTAATTTCCCTCGCCACTCCCTGCATCCTCACTGTGTTGGAATCAGGACGGTCTCTAACTTTGACAAACATTCTTGTTTCGTAGTTCTGGAACTCCCTCTCTCTTTCCTTCCTCCAGCTTTTAAAACCCAGCTACTGCTTTCTGCTTTACCTCATTTACATGTCAGCCGTGGCTCAGTGGGTAGCACACTCGCCTCTGAGTCAGAAGGTTGTGGGTTCAAGTTCCACGCCAGGGACATTGAGCACATAAATCTAGGCTTACACTCACATTGCTGCATTGTCTTTTGGATGAGATGTTAATCTGAGTCCCCATCTGCCCTCTCAAGTGGACATAAAAAGATCCCATGGCACTAATTTGAAGAGGAGCAAGGGAGTTCTCCCCGGTGTCTGGCCAATATTTATCCCTCAACCAACATCATGAAAACAGATCATTTGGTCATTTAAGAACATAACCTAGGAAATAGGAGCAGGAGTTGGCCATTCGGCCCCTCAAGCCATTTAATAAGATCATGGCAGATCTGATTGCTGTTATCACATTATTGTTTATGGGAGCTTGCTGTGCGCAAATACGCTGCCGCGTTTCCCACATTACAACAGTGGCTACACTTCAGAAGTACTTTATTGGCTGTAAAGTGCTTTGGGACATCAGGTGGTCGTGAAAGGTGATGTATAAATGCAAGTCTTTCTTTTCATTTTTTTCTTTTTTGCTCTTGACCTTGGTGCCTTGGCCCCTCACCTAAGATTTCTCCAAATGGAAAAACTTTTACGTTTGTTATTTTATCATGTAAACATAGAAACATAGAAAATAGGTGCAGGTGTAGGCCATTCGGCCCTTTAAGCCTGTACCGCCATTCAATGAGTTCATGGCTGAACATGCAACTTCAGTACCCCATTCCTGCTTTCTCGCCATACTCCTTGATCCCCTTAGTAGTAAGGACTTCATCTAACTCCTTTTTGAATATATTTAGTGAATTGACCTCAACAACTTTCTGTGGTAGAGAATTCCACAGGTTCACCACTCTCTGGGTGAAGAAGTTTCTCCTCATCTCGGTCCTAAATGGCTTACCCCTTATCCTTAGACTGTGACCCCTGGTTGTGGACTTCCCCAACATTGGGAACATTCTTTCTGCATCTAACCTGTCTAAACCCGTCAGAATTTTAAACATTTCTATGAGATCCCCTCTCATTCTTCTAAACTCGAGTGAATACAAGCCCAGTTGATCCAGTCTTTCTTGATGTCAGTCCCACCATCCTGGGAATCAGTCTGGTGAACCTTCGCTGCATTCCCTCAATGGCAAGAATGTCCTTAGGAGACCAAAACTGTACACAATACTCCAGGTGTGGCCTCACCAAGGCCCTGTACAACTGCAGTAAGACCTCCCTGCTCCTGTACTCAAATCCCCTCGCTATGAAGGCCAACATGCCATTTGCTTTCTTAACTGCCTGCTGTACCTGCATGCCAACCTTCAATGACTGATGTACCATGACACCCAGATCTCGTGGCACCTCCCCTTTTCCTAATCTGTCACCATTCAGATAATAGTCTGTGTCTCTATTTTTACCACTGAAGTGGATATCCTCACATTTATCCACATTATACTTCATCTGCCATGCATTTGCCCACTCACTTAACCTATCCAAGTCACTCTGCAGCCTCATAGCATCCTTCTCGCAGCTCACAATGCCACCCAACTTAGTGTCCTCTGCAAATTTGGAGATACTACATTTAATCCCCTCGTCTAAATCATTAAAGTACAATGTAAACAGCTGGGGCCCCAGCACAGAACCTTGCAGTACCCCACTAGTCACTGCCTGCCATTCTGAAAAGTACCCATTTATTCCTTTTTGCTTCCTGTCTGCCAACCAGTTCTCAATCCACATCAGCACACTATCCCCAATCCCATGTGCTTTAACTTTGCACATTAATCTCTTGTGTGGGACCTTGTCGAAAGCCTTCTGAAAGGCCAAATACACCACATCAACTGGTTCTCCCTTGTCCACTCTACTGGAAACATCCTCAAAAAATTCCAGAAGATTTGTCAAGCATGATTTCCCTTTCACAAATCCATGCTGACTTGGACCTATCATGTCACCTCTTTCCAAATGCACTGCTATGACATCCTTAATAATTGATTCCATCATTTTACCCACTACCGATGTCAGGCTG
Organism: Pristiophorus japonicus; assembly: GCF_044704955.1. Taxonomy (NCBI): domain Eukaryota; kingdom Metazoa; phylum Chordata; class Chondrichthyes; family Pristiophoridae; genus Pristiophorus; species Pristiophorus japonicus. The sequence goes on along the minus strand of NC_091993.1, from coordinate 30,621,866 downwards.
ACCGGTCTATAATTCCGTTTTCTTTCTCACTTTTTTTTTTAAAGTGGGGTTACATTGGCTACCCTCCACTCCATAGGAACTGATCCAGAGTCAATGGAATGTTGGAAAATGACTGTCAATGAATCCGCTATTTCCAAGACCACCTCCTTAAGTACTCAGGGATGCAGTCCATCAGGCCCTGGGGATTTATCGGCCCTCAATCCCATCAATTTCCCCAACACAATTTCCCGACTAATAAGGATTTCCCTCAGTTCCTCCTTCTTACTGGACCCTCTGACCCCTTTTATATCCGGAAGGTTGTTTATGTCCTCTGTAGTGAATACCGAACCAAAGTAGTTGTTCAATTGGTCTGCCATTTCTTTGTTCTCTGTTATGACTTCCCCTGATTCTGACTGCAGGGGACCTACGTTTGTCTTTACTAACCTTTTTCTCTTTACATATCTATAGAAGCTTTTGCAGTCCATCTTAATGTTCCCTGTAAGCTTCCTCTCGTACTCTATTTTCCCTGCCCTAATCAAACCCTTTGTCCTCTTCTGCTGAGTTCTAAATTTCTCCCAGTCCCCGTGTTCGCTGCTATTTCTGTACAATTTGTATATCACTTCCTTGGCTTTAATACTATCCCTGATTTCCCTTGATAGCCACGGTTGAGCCACCTTCCCTTTTTTATTTTTACGCCAGACAGGGATGTGCAATTGTTGTAGTTCATCCATGCGGTCTCTAAATGTCTGCCATTGCCCATCCACTGTCAACCCCTTAAGTATCATTTGCCAATCTAGCCAATTCACGCCTCATGCCTTCAAAGTTACCCTTTAAGTTCTGGACCATGGTCTCTGAATTAACTGTTTCATTCTCCATCCTAATGTAGAATTCCACCATATTATGGTCACTCTTCCCCAAGGGGCCTCGCACAACAAGATTGCTAATTAATCCTCTCTCATTACACAACACCCAGTCTAAGATGGCCTCCCCCCTAGTTGGTTCCTCGACATATTGGTCTAGAAAACCATCCCTTATGCACTCCAGGAAATCCTCCTCCACCGTATTGCTTCCAGTTTGGTTAGCCCAATCTATATGCATATTAAAGTCACCCATAATAACTGCTGCACCTTTATTGCATGCACCCCTAATTTCCTGTTTGATGCCCTCCCCAACATCACTACTACTGTTTGGAGGTCTGTACACAACTCCCACTAACGTTTTTTGCCCTTTGGTGTTCTGCAGCTCTACCCATATGGATTCCACATCAGCCAAGCTAATGTCCTTCGTAACTATTGCATTAATCTCCTCTTTAACCAGCAATGCTACCCCACCTCCTTTTCCTTTTATTCTATCCTTCCTGAATGTTGAATACCCTTGGATGTTGAGTTCCCAGCCCTGATTATCCTGGAGCTACGTCTCTGTAATCCCAATCACATCATATCTGTTAACATCTATTTGCACAGTAAATTCATCCACTTTATTACGGATGCTCCTTGTATTAAGACACAAAGCCTTCAGGCTTGTTTTTTTTAACACCCTTTGTCCTTTTGGAATTATGATGTAGTGTGGCCCTTTTTGTTTCTTGCCTTTGTTTACTCGGCCTTCCACTATTGCTTTTTACCTTTCTACCATCTGTTTCTTACTCCATATTACTTCGCCCTGTCTCGCTGCATAGGTTCCCATCCCCCTGCCATATTAGTTTAAACACTCCCGAACTGCATTAGCAAATGTTACCCCCAGGACATCAGATTAAAAGATTAATTGTCGACGGATCTCCTTGAGAGTTGCGTGTGATCGTAAAATGCTCGTAACCTTTTGGGTTGCACCTTCCCAGTGTTGACCATATCTCACAACAGCCTGCTCATCATCATCATCATCATCATCAAAATGTTATGAGGTGACTATTGAGAAGTATAATTGTCAGTTATTAAGTGGTGCACAACCTGCTAAGAGCACATTTGAATAGGGGACTTGTGTGAAGTCCAACGCATTCTGTCAAGGGGAACCGATAGCAAAGTGGTTATGTTACAGGGCTAGAGAGCCAGAGGTCTGGGCTAATTATCCAGAGACGTGAGTTCACATCCCATGGCAGCTGGGGGAATTAAATAACTGCAATAAAAGGCCAGTGCCAGTAATGGTGATCATGAAACTGCCAGATTGTCGTAAAAACCCATCTGGTTCACTAATATCCTTTAGGGATAGAAATCTTCCGTCCTTAACTGGCCTGACTCCAGACCTACAGCAATGTGGTTGATTCTTAACTGCCTTCTGAAATGGCCCAGCGAGACACTCAGTTGTAAAAGGTGGCTCAATTAGGGATGGGCAATAAATGCTGGTCTTGAGCGATGCCCACATCCCAGGAATGACTAGAAAAAAAACATAACAAAAGAAATAGGAGCAGGAGTCGGCCATTTGGCCCCTCGAGCCTGCTCTGCCACTCAGTAAGATGGTGGCTGATCTCTGACCTCACTCCACTTTGCCGCCTGATCCCTTGATTCCCTTAATGGAAGGATCAAGCTGAGGATAGTTCAACATTAGAATGGATACACCTGCTGACGAGCGTATTTGAGGGGATGCAAGTACATGACGTCTGTACGTAGAATTGCACTGAATGTACGGCACAGAAACAGACCATTCGGCCCCACGGGTCCATGCCGGCGTTTATGCTCCACTCGAGCCTCCTCCTGTCTTTCCTCATCTAACCCTATCAGCATAACCCACTATTCCCTTCTCCCTCGTGTTTATCCAGCCTCCCCTTAAATGCCTCTATTTATCCGGAACTGTGGTTTTACATCCGCCCCACAGATCTTCACTCGAATGTTCCCCTGCTCCTCCCTGGAAGGTGCCGATTGTAGTTTGGAGATGGTTCTGGCAGGCCTCCACTGCCTCTCTAGTGCCCTTTCTCAATATGAGCCTGAAGAATAAGTGTCAGCAAGCTATTTGGCCCTGCTGCTCATCGCAGTAAGTTTATACCCTGTCCCCAGCTGACACGCAGGCACTTCCCCAGGAAGGTCGCTGCTGAGATTGTGAATCACTGTGTGGGAATTATGGACGTGATTTTGTGCCCGAATTCTCTGTTCCTCATAAAGATGATTGGGAAGCACGAATACCAATCAACACGGAGAGAGAGAAAAATAAATCCATTTTGAATTGTAAAGTGGCCCTGTTAATCTAGGCTGACACTCCCAGTGCAGTGCTGAAGGAGTGCTGCACTGTCGGAGGTGCCGTCTTTCGGAAGAGATGTTAAAGCGGGGCCCCGTCTGCTCTCTCAGGTGGACATTAAAGATCCTGTGGCACTATTTCGAAGAAAAGGGTAGAGTTCTCCCCTGTGTCCTGGGGCCAGTATTTTTCCCTCAAACATAACAAAAACAGATTATCTGGTCATTATCACATTGCTGTTTGTGGGAGCTTGCTGTGCGCAAATTGGCTGCTGCGTTTCCTACATTACAACAGTGACTACACTTCAGAAGTACTTTATTGGCTGTAAAGTGCTTTGGGACGTCCTGAGGTGGTGAAAGGTGCTATAGAAATGCAAGTCTTTTTCTTTGTTGCATTTCAGTGTTGTAATTGCGACTGTACTGTGCTCTGTCTTTCAGCGGTGGCTGGCTGCGTGTCATGTCTGAAACTTCTCTTGGACCATGAAGCCACTGTGAATGTCAAGGACGGGGTAAGTTCTGATAAAACCTTGGCGACGGGCTGTTCTTGGTAGGTGAGTGGGTAAAAGCTGGAAATCGTAACATGATTTTGTTTTTACCTGAAGCTTTCTATCCATATTATTTTAGCTTTTAAGAACTTTTTAAAACCCACTTGATTTGGATAGCTACAGCCAGCTGATGACCCAGTTAAGGAATTTGATGCCTATGGGTTTGTACATCGAAAGTACGGCACGGGAGCAGGCCATTCGGCCCCATAGCTCCGTGCCGGGGTTTATGCTCCACACGAGCCCCCTCCCACCCCTCTTCATCTCACCCCATCACCATATCCTTCTATTCCTTTCTCCGTCATGTGTTTATCCAGCTTCCCCTTAAATGCATCTCTGCTTTTGGCCTCAACCACTCCTGTGGCAGCGAGTTCCACATTCTCACCACGCTCAGGGTAAAGAAGTTCTTCTTGAATTCCCGATTGGATTTATTTGTGACTATCTGCTATTTAAGGCTCCTCATTTTGGATTCCCCAGAAGCAGAAACATCTTCTCTACGTCTACTTTATCAAACCCTTTCATAATCTTAAAGACTTCAATCAGGTCACCTCTCAGCATATTCTCTCCTGGTTAAAATGTGCCGACCAGTTCAGTCTTTCCTGATAGTTACAGCCACTCAGTTCTGGTGTCATCCTTGTAAATCCTTTTGGTGCCTCTATCTTTTTGTTGTAATGTGGAGACGAGATCTGTTCACGGTGCTCCAAGTGCGGTCTAACCAAGGTTCTGTGCAAGTTTAACACAACTTCTCTGATTTTCAATTCTTTTCATTGGGAAATGATCCCCAGTACTTTGTATTTGTATGGCCTTGTTAACCTACTTTGCAGAGTCTACTGCTGCTGCGTTCATAGAATCAGAGATTTACAGCACGGACGGAGGCCATTCGGCCCATCGTGTCTGCACCGGGCGACAAAGAGCTACCCAGCCTAATCCCACTTTCCAGCTCGCGGTCCGTAGCCCTGCAGGTTACGGCACCTCACGTGCACATCCAAGTACTTTTTAAATGTGGCGAGGGTTTCTGCCTCTACCGCTCTTTCAGGCAGTGAGTTCCAGAACCCCACCACTCTGGGAAAAAAAATTCTCCTCAAATCCCCTCTAAACGTCCGACCAATTGCTTTAAATCTATGCCCCCTGATTATTGACCCCTCTGCCAAGGGAAATAGGTCCTTCCTATCCACTCTATCTAGGCCCCTCATAATTTTATACACCTCAATAAGGTCTCCCCTCAACCTTCTCTGTTCCAAAGAAAACAACCCCAGCCTTTCCAGTCTTTCCTCATAGCTAAAATTCTCCAGTCCAGGCAACATCCTCATAAATCTCCTCTGTACCATCTCCAGTGCAATCATATCTCTCCTGTAATGTGGTGGCCAGACCTGCACGCAGTACTCCAGCTGTGGCCTAACTGTTGGGAGGGCAGTATCTCGTTAATCACTGTATGCCACCTCTCTCTGTTGCAGGACGGGCGGACTCCCCTTGTGCTGGCCACACAGATGTGCCATCCAGCAGTCTGTCGGCTTTTGCTCGATCGTGGAGCGGACATCAACTCGAGGGATAAACAAAACAAGTAATTACAAAAAACAAATGTAGATTTTAAGTTTTGCTTAAGTTCAACTTTCAATTTAGTTTAGTTTAATTACAGGGCTTGACAGGGTAGATGCAGGGAGGATGTTTCCCCCTGGCTAGGGAGTCTAGAACCAGGATAAGGAGCCGGCTATTTAGGACTAAGATGAGGAGAAATTTCTTCACTCAGAGGGTGGTGAATCTTTGGAATTCTCTGCCCCGGAGGGCTGTGGAGGCTCGGGCGTTGAGTATATTGAAGACAGAGATCGCTAAATTTTTGGATATTAAGGGAATCGAGGGATGTGGGGATCGGGCGGGAAAGTGGAGTTGGAGGTCGAAGATCAGCCATGATCTCATTGAATGGCGGAGCAGGCTCAAGGGGCTGAATGGCCGACTCCTGCTCCTAATCCTTATGTTCTTGTGTAAAAGGGGGAGTCGCTGCTGCCGGTGCTCGGCTGGTTAAGATGGGAGGTGGCAAAGACATCCAGACCAGGTCGGACCCTGGTTTGAGCTGAGGGCAACGTGGTTGGTCTCCCGCGGAAGTCCCGCCCCGGCCGCGAAATTGCAGTTACCGTCCCTCACAGGAAGTGGAACGAAATGTCGCGCGCTCCACTTCCTTTTTGGGGGCGCAACTCGAGTGGGTTCGACAGCCGCTACGCTGACTCGTTTCAACACCCCTCCCCTTCCGTTAAAGGGGGGGGTGGGAGTGGAGGGGCTGCGAACTCTGCACGGCTATTTCAAGGCGGTGCCTCTTGGGGGGGAGGGGGGGGGATAGAATGAAGGCAGAGCCGGTGGTTGCACGGGTATGGGAACGGAGGCTGCCAAGGTGGGAACAGTCTCGGATCCAGGAGCAGGATCTTGGTCCTGCCTCTCATTTGTTGTTGGCAGTGGTGGTGCGGAACCTAGGGGTGGAGTGCTGCGCTCCGGGACCACTGGGAGGCCTGTGCCAGCAGTGTTCCTGGCTATCGCCCCCAGGGCCTCCGCCATCCGCAGAATGATGCCGGAGATGCTGGCCAGCTGTCGGGATATGCCCCCCAACTTGGCCACCAGGGCTGCAGGGTGCTGGGCCGCTGCTCAGCACCGAGATGGAGTGGCGGGCTGCACAATGGCGGTCCAGACCAAGTGGCAATAAAATAGCAGCACGCAGTTCAGCGCACCTCCCCTTTAACCCCCGCCTTACGAGCGTAGATGGCCCGGTTCGCGACCTGTGAGGCTGGCGCTGATCTCGCCCGCTCGAGGGGCGCTGGCCAATTTTCGCCACGGGACTGAAAGGGGTTGTCGCAAGCGACGGCCTGGGGCGCTAATCGTGGAGAGCAATGCTGCCGTGTTCGCGTCTCCGCTAATTCTCGCACAACTTGGCGGGAGCCGATAGTGACACCCCCCCCCCCCCCCCACAACGGGCAAAAACAGTTTCACGCCCTTCCGGAGATGTTAACGGGCCGATAAAAAGGGTTAGTTTCGCCCCCACAGTCTCTGCGAGCAGTCCCAAGTGTTTGTATGTGAAGTTTGCTGATTGGAATTTCTACTCCCTGGTCATAGCCTTGTGACCCAGAGGCCACTGAGCCAGACCGACACAAACCTCCTCAGAGGATGCAAGCATTGAGCCAAACTAAATGGGTGTTTTATTTCTTGCCTCATTGCAGTGCCCTGTGTAATAGGTTTACAGATTGCGCTGGGTCCCACTGCTCTTCATCTTGTGTGACCTTTGCTGATGATGGCATGTTCAACAGAGATAATGGTGACTCATGCTGCCTCTCTGCGAGAGAAACTGTTTCATAAACAGCGCTGGTCAGTGGGAGTACAAGTCATGTATGCTCTTCAGCACTTGGATAAGTCATTAACTGCTGAGACAGGAGAATATCATGATGAGAAAAATGCTGGGCATGTCTCAACCCTTTCATCCAGCACGAGATTCAAAGCTTGTTACAACTTGGAGAGTTGTACACCCGGTTATCTGTAATCTCTCCCGATCTCTCTAATCTCCAGCCCCACAACCCACCGAGATGTCTGCGCTCCTCTAATTCTGCCCTCTTGAGCATCCCTGATTATAATCACTCAACCACTGGTGGCCGTGCCTTCAGCTGCCTGGGCCCCAAGCTCTGGAATTCCCTCCCTAAACCTCTGCCTCTCTTTCCTCCTTTAAAACGCTCCTTAAAACCGACTCTGTGACCAAGCACCTGCGCTTATTTCTTCTCGCATGGCTCGGTGTCAAATTTATTTGTTTTGTCTTATAACACTCCTGTGAAGCACCTTGGGACGTTTTACTACGTTAAAGGCGCTATATAAATACAAGTTATAACTTCTCTCGTGGGTCCTGTATTAACCTGCCGTTTCCCATTTCAGGACAGCTTTGATGCTAGGGTGCGAGAATGGTTGCAAGGATGCAGTGGAGGTCCTCTTGAATCGCGGGGCTGATGTTACTTTGACGGATGAGCACGGTCACAAGTGTTTGCACTATGCACAACTCTCCAAAAGCCCGGAGTTGCTGGCTTTGGCCAGAGCTGCAATGGAGAAGAAGGTTAAAGGTGAGATCATTGATGCACATACAGACTCCATACAAAAGTGCAGGTAGCATTTACTGCAGAACATCATTCAGTTCATGTTACAGGAAAAGCAGCTCTGATGTGAATTGGCACACAGCCTTCGATTTTTTCCCCATTTCTCTTCCCTGCCCCCTCCCCACACCCCCCCCCCCCCCCCCCCAAACCTTTTGAAGTATGAATGTATGATGGAACGGTGGCACAGTGGGCAGCACACTCTCCTGAGTCAGGTTGAGAGTTCAAGTTCCCACTCCAGGGACTTGAGCACACAAATCCAGGCTGACACTCCCAGTGCAGTGCTGAGGGAGTGCTGCACTGTTGGAGGTGCCGTATTTTGGATGAGACATTAAATCGAAACCCCGTCTGCTCTCTCAGGTGGGCGTAAAACATCCCGTGCCACTATTTTGAAGAAGAGCAGGAGAGTTATCCCCAGTGTCCTGGCCAATATTTATCCCTCAATCAACATCACTAAAACAGATTAGCTGGTCATTAGCACATTGCTATTTGTGGGAGCTTGCTCTGTGCAAATTGGCTGCCGCGTTTCCCATATTACAACAGTGACAACACTCCAAAAGTGCTTCATTGGCTGTAAAGCGCATTGAGACATCCGGTAGTTATGAAAGGCGCTATATAAATGCAATTCTTTTCTTTCTCACTTTCTTCTCTCTCTCTCTCTCTTTCTCTCTTTCTTTCTCTCTGACACTCTTTCTGTCTATCAATGGATAGGTTTTCTAGTTCAGAGATTGCTGGAGGTACACTGTAGATTCTGTAACGTGGAAGGGCAGGTTATGCCATTTTACACGTAACCTCCACAGAACCCTGATGGCGGTATGCACACAATAGTCGCTTGTTGTTTTTTTCCCTTTCCAGATGTTGACCCACTTTGTCTTTCCAGCGTTTTCAGTGTTTATTTCAGATTCCCAGCGTCTATAGTTCCCTTTTTATATTTCACCCCCCCCCTCTCATCTCATTGCTGCTTCAGTAAAATTGGTAGCAGGAAATCCCTTGATCAGCTGTAAATTGATCAATCAGCATTCAGAAGATTAGGCTTTGCGGAGGTTCTTATTCTGACGGTGCGTGATTAGCGTGTGCTTAGTCACACAGCTTTTTCGTTGGCACAGAAGGTCTGAAGAAAAATAAGATGCCACACGGGGCATTCTGACAACCGTACAAGTGTGTCTGACTGAATGACACAGCAATGTTGAAGGTTTGAAGGATGTGCGACATTCATGACATTCTCTGTGGCATGGTATGGTTCCTGTGTGTTCGGAGAAGGCAAAGATGCATCACCTGTGGAATGCTGTCGATTATAGTCTGAGTTGTCAAGTTAGATTAATGTCCTGGGGTTATTGCTCAAGTACTTTCAGGGGACTAAGAAATATCATGCAACTTTATTTGGGAATTGTTGGATGTGGTTGGAGGACGAGTAAACTGGGTTCAGTACGTGAGAGCGTGTCTCACCCCTTGAGCTTTGCAGTGTTAACTGCAGTGCAAGTTTGAAGCACTGGTTTATGGGATATTAGGCAAGTGACCAAAAGCTTGGTCAAAGAGGGAGGTGAAACATTTTAACACTTCATTTTTAATGTTTGATTTTGATGTCAGGAGTGGCTCCATGTTTTCCTCGCATTACCATTTGACTTGGTGTGCAGAGCCCAGTCATCATCATAGGCAGTCCCTTGGGATCGAGGAAGACCTGCTTCTACTCTTGGCATGAGTCCTTAGGTGGCTGAACAGTCCAATACGAGAACCAACAGTCTCTGTCACAGGTGGGACAGACAGTGGTTGAAGGAAAGGGTGGGTGGGACAGGTTTGCCGCACGCTCCCTCCGCTGCCTGCGCTTGATTTCTGCATGCTCTCGGCAACGATACTCGAGGAGCTCAGCGCCCTCCTGATTGCACTTCCTCCACTTAGGGCGGTCTATGGCCAAGGACTCCCAGGTGTCAATGGGGATGTTGCACTTCATCAGGGAGGCTTTGAGGGTGTCCTTGTAACGTTTCCTCTGCCCACCTTTGGCTCGTTTGCCGTGGACGAGTTCCGAGTAGAGCGCTTGCTTTGGGAGTCTCGTGTCTGGCATGCGAACTATGTGGCCTGCCCAGCGGAGCTGATCAAGTGTGGTCAGTGCTTCAATGCTGGGGATGTTGGCCTGGACAAGGGCGCTAATGTTTGTGCGTCTGTCCTCCCAGGGGATTTGCAGGATCTTGCAGAGACATCGTTGGTGGTATTTCTCCAGTGACTTGAAGTGTCTACTGTACATGGTCCACATCTCTGAGCCATACAGGAGGGCAGGTATTACTACGGCCCTGTAGACCATGAACTTAGTGACAGTTTTGAGCGACTGAACTTCAAACACCCTTTTCCTCAGGCAGGCGAAGGCTGCGCTGGCGCACTGGAGGTGGTGTTGGATCTCATCCTCAATGCCTGCTCTTGATGATATAGGCTCCCGAGATATGGGAAGTGGTCCACGTTGTCCAGGGCCACGCCGTGGATCTTGATGTTTGGGGGGCAGTGCTGTGCGGCGAGGACAGGCTGGTGTAGGACCTTTGTCTTACTAATGTTTAGCATAAGGCCCATGCTTTCCTACGCCTCGGTAAATATGTTGACTATGTCCTGGAGTTCAGCCTCTGTGTGCACAGACGCAGGCGGGCATCCACGTACTGTAGCCCGCGACAGAGCTTGGAGTGGTCCTGGACCTGGCCTGGAGACGGCGAAGGTTGAACAGCTTCCCACTGGTTCTGCAGTTTAGTTCCACTCCAGCATCAAAACATAGCTCTCTCCTCTTTTAAGATCCTTCTTTAAAACCTACCTCTTTGACCCAACGTTTGGTCACCTGTCCTAATGTCTTTCTGTGCATCGGTGTCAAATTATGTTTGATAATCGCTCCTGTGGAACATTAAAGGCACTATATAAATGCAAGTTGCTGCTGTTATTGGCCAGAATGTGTTGGAGTCCCAGTGTCAGCCGTGGCTTAGTGGGCAGCACACTCACCTGTGAGTCAGGTGGTTGTGGGTTCAAGTCTCATTCCAGAGACGTGAGCACATAAATCTAGGCTGACACTCCCAGTGCAGTGCTGAAGGAGTGCTGCGTTGTCGGGAGTGCTGTCTTTCACGTGTGACATTAAACTGAGGCCCCGTCTGCTCTCTCAGGTGGACATAAAAGATCCCACGGCACTATTTTGAAGAAGAACAATACCCCTGGTGTTCTGGCCAATTTTTATCTCTATCCACTTAACAAAAATAGATTATCTGGTCATTATCACATTGCTGTGTGTGGGAGCTTGCTGTGTGCAAATTGGCTGCTACGTTTCCCACATTACAACAGTGACTACACTCCAAAAGTACTTAATTGATTGTAAAGTGCTTTGAGACGTCCACAGAACTCCCCTGATCTTCGAAGTAGTCATGGGATCCTTTAGAGAGAGCAGACTGGGCCTCGGTTTAACGTCTCATCTGAAAGATGGCACCTCCGACAGTGCAGCGCTCCCTCAGCACTGCACTGGGAGCCTCAGCCTAGATTTATGTGCCCTCAGATCCCTGGAATGGGGACTTGAACCCACAACCTTCTGACTCAGAGGCAAGTGCTACGCACTGAGCGGCAGCTGGCACTCTGATATAAAACTCTGGTTTATCCATTCATAATAAGAAGAGACAGTAAAAGCGGGAACATTTTCCACTGTATAATTAATATTGTGTTTTATCTAGTGAAATGGGACATAATTGCCTGAGAAAAGCAGTTGTTTATGATTGATGGGATACCTAATGCCTTGGAACAATCGACTCTCTATATACTCTTGCATCATCTGAATGGCTGGTTCACATGAAGACTGGGATGGTGTGTGCATTACCTAATGCAGATAACCCTTAAATAAAACCGCAAGTGCAGAAATCTGAAATATAAACCAGAAAACTACTGGAAATATGTCATGGGTTCCCGCAAGTTTGGAAGAGAGAGAAGGCAGATTAATGTTTTGGGTTAGAAACCCTTAAATTGCCAAATAGGCTTCAGAAGGTATTCAGAAATCCTGAGCTCTGAGCAGGGACCCATATTCAAGTGTCGGCCATGGCTCAGTGGGTAACATAGAAACATAGAAAATAGGTGCAGGAGTAGGCCATTTGGCTCTTCGAGCCTGCACCACTATTCAATAAGATCATGGCTGATCATTCACCTCAGTACCCCTTTCCTGCTTTCTCTCCATACCCCTTGATCCCTTTAGCCATAAGGTCCATATCCATGCTGACCCTGCCTGACCGAATTTTGCTTTCCAAATGTCCTGCTACTGCTTCTTTAATAATGGACTCCGACATTTTCCCAATCACAGATGTTAGGCTAACTGGTCAATAGTTTCCTGCTTTTTGTCTGCCTCCTTTTTTAAATAGGGGCGTTACATTTGCAGTTTTCCAATCTGCTGGGACCTCCCCAGAATCCAGGGAATTTTGGTAAATTACAACCAATGCATCCACAATCCCTGCCGCTACTTCTCAAGATCTTAGGATGCAAGCCATCAGGTCCAGGGGATTTATCTGCCTTTAGTCCCATTATCTTACTGAGTACCACCTCCTTAGTGAGTGTGATTGTGTTAAGTTCCTCCCGCCCCCCCTATAGCCCCTTGGCTATCCACTGTTGGAATATTGTTAGTGTCCTCTACTGTAAAGACTGATACAAAATATTTGTTCAGAGTTTCTGTCATCTCCATGTTCCCCATTACGAATTCCCTGGTCTCGTCCGCTAAGGGACCAACATTTACTTTAGCCACACTTTTCCTTTTTATATACCTATAGAAAGTCTTGCTGCTTGTTTTTATATTTTGTGCTAGTTTACTTTCATAGTCTATCTTCTCTTCTTAATCATGTTTTTAGTCGTTCTTTGCTGACTTTTAAAAGCTTCACAGTCTTCTGTCCTCCCACTAGTTTTGGCCACTTTGTATGCCCTTGTTTTTAATTGGATACTGTCCTTAATTTCTTCAGTTAGCCACGGATGGCTATCTTTTCTCTTACACCCTTTCCTCCTCACTGGAATATATTTTTCTTGAGAGTTGTGAAATATTTCCTTAAATGTACATCACTATTCACCAACTGTCCTACACTTTAATCTATTTTCCCAGTCCACTTTACCCAACTCTGCCCTCATACCTTCATAGTCTCCTTTATTTAGTACGCTGGTTAGAGATCCAACGTTCTCATCCTCTGTCTGGATTTGAAATTCAATCATGCTATGATCATTTATTCCGAGGGGATCCTTTACTAGGAGATTGTTTATTAATCCTGTCTCATTACACAGGATCAGATCTAAGATAACTTGCCCCCTGGTTGGTTCCGTTACACATTGCTCAAGGAACCTGTCCCTTATGCACTCTATGAACTCCTCCTCAAGGTTACCCTGACCAATTTGATTTGTCCAATCAATGTGGTGGTTAAAATCACCCATGATTATTGCTGTTCCCTTTTTACAAGTCCTCACTATTTCCTGGTTTATGCTCCGACCAACAGAGATACTACTGTTAGGGGACCTATAGACTAATGTCCACCAGTGTCTTTTTCCCCTTTTTGTTCCTTATCTCCACCCAAACTGTTTCAACATTCTTATGGTGGCCTTGTGGGCAGACCAGGCGCTGTGGGCATTCTGCGTCTCGGAGTCATCAAGGGTCGCCAGGTTGGCGGTGAGGCGCTGGCTGTATAGGGCTCTCTCTTGATTGGGCCTTTGAGTATCCCGGCATTGATTTTTCTGTGACATTGCTTCTGTTGCCGTCGCCACTTTGGGGCTATATTAATGTTGATGACAGAACGGATTAAGCGGTGGTCCGTCCAGCCGTCGTTGGCTTCTGTCAAAGTGCGGGTGTTGCGCACGTCCTTGCGGTCTCTGGCTCGGACATTGATGTAGTCGAGCAGATGCCAGTACTTGGAGCGAGGGTGTTGCCATGAGGCCTTGTACTTGTCTCTCTGGCAGAACAAGGTGTTGGTGATGACAAGGTCATGTTCTAAGCATTTTGTCAGGAGCAGGGTACCACTGGAGTTGGTTTTCCCTACCCCCTCTCTGCGAATGATGCCTCCCCAGAGATCTGTGTCAAACAGAGAGTTTGAAGGCTAAGACCTCAAATCTGGCACCAAGCTTATGGGCTACAGGGTAGTAGTGATACCCACCCTCCTATATGGCTCAGAGATGTGAACCTTATACAGTAGATGCCTCAAAGCACTTGAGAAGTACCACCAACACTGCCTCCAAAGATCCTGCAAATTCACCGGGAGGACAGATGCACCCATGTCAGTGTTCTCGATCAGGTCAACATCCCCAGCATTGAAGCACTGACCACACTTGACCAGCTCCATTGGGCGGGCCACATTGTCCGCATGCCTGACACAAAACTCCCAAAGCAAGCGCTCTACTCGAACCTCCTACACAGCAAGCGAGCCCCAGGTGGGCAGAGGAAACGTTTCAAGGACACCCTCAAAGCCTCCCTTATAAAACGCAACATCCCCACCGACACCTGGGAGACCCTGACCAAAGACCACTCTAAGTGGAGGAAGAGCATCCGGGAAGGTGCTGAGCACCTCAAGTCTCGTCGCCGAAAGCATGCAGAAAGCAAACGCAGACAGCGGAAGGAGCGTGCTGCAAACCAGATTCCCCACCACCCTTTCCTTCAACCATTATCTGTCCCATCTGTGACAGAGACTGTAATTCCTGTATTGACCTGTACAGTCACCTGAAAACTCACTTTTAGAGTTGAAGCAAGTCTTCCTCGATTTCGAGGGACTGCCTATGATGATGATGAAATGGGATAGATTCAGAACAGGTCTATCAGCTCAAAACTGGGCAACCATGAGGTGATTTGAGCCATCAGCAGCAGCAGAATTATATTCCACCACAATCTGTAACTTCATGGCCCGGCATATCCCTCACTCTACCGTTACCATCAACCCTGGGAACCAACCCTGGATCAATGAAGACTGTAGAAGATCATGCCAGGAGCAGCACCAGGCGTACCTGAAAATGAGGTTCCAACCTGGGAAAGCTGCAACTACATGCATGCGAAAAAGCGGAAGCAGCATGCTTTAGACAAGGCTAAGCGATCCCACAACCAACGGCTCAGATTAAAGCTCTAGTCCTGCCACATCCAGTCTTGAATGGTGGTGGATATAAAACAACTGATTGGAGGAGGAGGTTCCATGAACATCCCCATCCTCAATGATGGCGGAGCCCAGCATGCGAGTGCAAAAACCAAGGCTGAAGCGGAGCAGGAGTAGGCCACCTGGCCCCTCGAGCCTGCTCCGCCATTTAATAAGATCACGGCTAATCTGATCTTGGGCTCAGCTCCACTTCCTTACCTGCTCCCCATATCGCTCACAAATCTGTCTATCTCCACCTTAAATATATTCAATGACCCGTCCTCCACAGCTCTCTGGGCCAGAGAATTCCATAGATTTACAACCCTCTGAGAGAAGAAATTCCTCCTCATCCCAGTTTTAAATGGGCGGCCCCTTATTCTAAGTCTATGTCCCCTAGTTTTAGTTTCCCTTATGAGTGGAAATATCCTCTCTGCATCCACCTTGCCGAGCCCCCTAATTATCTTTTATGTTTTGATAAGATCACCTCATATTCTTCTGAACTCCAATGTGCATAGGCCCAACCTACTCAACCTATCTTTATAAGTTAACCCCCTCATCTCTGGAATCAACCCAATGAACCTTCTCTGAACAGCCTCCAATGCAGTATAGCCTTCCTTAAATACGGAGACCAAAACTGTACGCAGTGCTCTAGATGTGGCCTCATCAATACCCTGTACAGTTGTAGCAGGACTTCTCTACTTTTATACTCCATCCCCCTTGCAATAAAGGCCAAGGTAACGTGCTCATCTGCGTCAGAAGTGCTTTTGCATCAATCCTTACTCTAGGGACTTGAGCACATAAATCTAGGCTGACACTCCCAGTGCTGTGCTGAGAGAGTGCTGCACTGTCGGAGGCGCTGTCTTTTGGGTGGGACATTAAACCGAGGTCCCGTCTGCTCCCTCAGGTGGATTTAAAAGATCCTATGGCACTGTTTTGAAGAAGAGCAGGGGAGTTATCTCCGGTGTCCTGGCCAATATTTATCCCTCAGTCAACATAACAAAAACAGGTTATCGGGTCATTATCACAATGCTGTTTGTGGGAGCTTACTGTGCGCAAATTGGCTGCCGCGTTTCCCAGCGACTGCAATCCAGAAGTATTTCATAGGCTGTAAAGCACTTTCAGCCGTCTGCTGGTAGAGAAAGATGCTGTATAAATGCAAGTCTTTTTATATAATGAAAGATTGAACAGGCAGGGGCTCTTTGGAAAAGTGAAGGCTGAGGAGTGATCTGAAAGAGATCTTTAAAATTATGATGGGGTTTGAGAGGGTAGATGCAGAGATGTTGTTTCCATTTGTGAGGGACTCCAAAACTTGGGACCATAAATATAAGACAGTCACTAATAAATCCAATATGGAATTCAGAAGAACTTCTTTACCCAGAGTGTGTTAAGAATGTGGAATTCGCTGCCACACGTAATGGAGGTGAATGCCATAGATGTTTTAAGAGGAAGCTGGATAAACACATGAAGGAGAAAGGAAGAGAAAGATATGGTGATGGGGTGAGATGGAGATGGAGAGGGGTTGGAGGGGGCTCGTGTGGAACATAAAACCCCGGCACGGAGCCGTGGGGCCACATGGCCTGTTTCTGTTTTTTTTTAAATTGTTCAAAGATGTGGGCATTGCTGGCAAAGCCGGCATTTATTGCCCATCCCTAATTGCCCTCGAGAAAGTGGTGGTGAGCCGCCGCCTTGAACCGCTGCAGTCCGTGTGGTGAAGGTGCTGTTAGGGAGGGGGTTCCAGGATTTCCACCCAGCGACGACGAAGGAACGGCCGATATATTTCCAAGTGTGTGACTTGGAGGGGAACTTGCAGGTGAAGGTACTGTCCTTTGAGGTGGTAGAGTTCGCGGGTTTGGGAGGTGCTGTTGGAGAAGCCTTGGCGAGTTGCTGCAGTGCATCTTGTAAGCGGTGCACACTGCAGCCACGGTGCGCCGGTGGTGGAGGGAGTGAATGTTCTGTGCTGTGAATTCTGTGTCGTTCTATGTGGAACGGTGGAGTGTATCTATTAAAAATGAAGTTATTCCCTGGCTTCCTATTATTTACAAATGTAAGTGGGTGGCTGCAACACAGAAAGTTGTAAATAATGTGCCCTGTGTCTTAAGCTGCTCCAATGTTATTGCTGAATGAATGTTAAGTGGGGAATTTTTTTTTGGAACTTCCTGCTCAAAACTCTCAGTGCAATTTTAATTAAAGAATGAGACGATGTTGATGTGGTTGGTGGTTGAATGAATGTGTTTTATTCCATTCCTGTTGCCACAGGAACTCTCTCATTCTGTAATTAGAAATAATTTCACTTCAGACAAACTGAGCCAGTTTCTTTTCGTGCTTTGATTTTAGTTTTTAAACCTCAATACTTTATGGTGACGTGCCTATTGCCGGGTTTGTAAACTTGCCATCTCAGAAATGGATTTTATTTTGAATCTGATTTACTTCGACTATAATTTTCTGGTTCTATTTACACCTATGCAGCATCTATAAGCATAGTTGAGGACGGCCAGTTAGCTTAATGCCATCATTGCAAATCTCTCCACATTCAGAAAACCTTTCTCAACAAATTGAAGAGACCTCGCCTCCTCAGATTTGCAATTTGAGCTGAATCCTGTGCAGCACCCTCTTCTCTGAGTCAGAAGGTTGTGGGTTCAAGTCCCACTCCAGGAACTTGAACACAAAAATCCAGGCTGACACTCCCAGTGCAGTGCTGAGGGAGCGTCGAACTGTCGGAGATGCAGTATTGAGGAAGCGTTGCACTGTCATGGTGCCGTCTTTCAGATGAAACGTTAAACCGAGGCCCCGTCTGCTGTCTCGGGTGGATGTAAAAGATCCCATGGCACTGTTTCGAAGAAGAGCAGGAGAGTTATCCCTGGTATCCTGGCCAATATTTATCCCTCAATCAACATAACACAGATTATCTGTTTGTGGGAGCTTGCTGTGTGCAGATTGGCAGCCGCGTTTCCCACATTACAACAGTGACTACACTTCAAAAAGTGCTCCCTGTGATGTTTAAGGAACCATTCAAAATCACTCACCAGGCCCTCCTTTGGCCATGCTCCTGGGTTCCAGACCGGGCAAGCCTTATCTAGAGTTGCTAGCCCTCCAGGATTGTCCTGGAGTCTTCAGGAATTAAAGATTATAAAAATATTGGAGGCGGGGGGGGGAAGCTATTTGACTGGGTGGGGCAGTTAGAGACGGGAAGTGATGAAATCTCCAGGAAAATGACCAACCAGAGTTGGTGACCCTCACATTATCGGGCATGTGGTTAATGCGTTGCATGTGTCCAGATTACATCATCAGGATGCAACTTTGCCATTGACATTAGGCCCCTTCTGGTGTGGGAGACTTTCCTGAATTCAGGCAACTTAAACCATCCTGCTGAGGTGATGAGGAGGGCAGGGTGTTGTAATCGACCGTTTAGTGCTATGAGGGCAAGGAATTGCATTGAAGTAGATTGGATATACGGCACAGAAACAGGCCATTCGGCCCAACCAGTCCATGCCGCCGTTTATGCTCCACTCGAGCCTCCTCCCGTCTTTCCTCATCTAAATCTATCAGCATAACCCTCTATTCCTTTCGCCACCATATACTTATTTAACCACTCCTTAAATGAATCGATACTATTCGCTTTAACCACTCCCTGTGGTAACGAGTTCCACATTCTCACCACTCTCTGGGCAAAGAAGTTTCTTCTGAATTCCCTATTGGATTTCTTGGTAACTATCTTGTATTGATGGCCTCTAGTTATGCTCTTCCCCACAAGTGGAAACATTCTCTGTGTCTACTCTGATTAAAAAGCTTTCATTATTTTAAAGACCTCGATTAGGTCAGCCCTCAGCCTTCTCTTTGACACAGCCTGTTCATCCTTTCTGCAATGGTATAACCTCGCAGCCCTGGTACCATCCTAATAAATTTCTTTTGCGCCCTGTCCAGTGCGCCCCCCTCCTTTTTATAACATGGTGACCAGAACTGTACGCAATACTCCAAATGTGGTCTACCCAAAGTTTGATGCAAGTTTAGCATAACTTCCCTACTTTTTAATTCTATCCCTCTAGACATAAACCCGTGTGTTTGGTTTGCTTTTGTTATGGCCTTATTGACCTATGTAGCAACTTTGTATTGGTAACTCCCAGATCCCATTGCTCCTCTATCCCATTTAATTTCTTGGAGGGCAAAATTGCCCCTCGCCCCGATTGGGGCGGTAACCTCCCAGGGCCGGGACCTTTATCGCTTGGCCCGGTCGTCCCGTCCCGTCCCGACACAGAATTGGCCAGTGCGACCATAAACGCAAGCGAAGTGCTTCCCTGGAGGGGCGCGCTCCCGGGGCGGCAGCGCCACGCTGCGACGCGCTGAGGAGACCAGCGTTACACGGATAGTCCGCGTAGTGCTGAAGTGCTACAACGCTCCTCCCCTTCCATTAACGGGGAGGGCCGCTGTGCACACTGCAGGCCCTTTGGTGGGCCACCAGGGACGCGATCGACCCTGGCAGCCCGGCATCCATAACGGAGTGCCGGACTGCACGATGGCGGCCCGGTTGATGCCAGGGCCGCCATTATCATCGGCCGACAAATTAAAATGGAGGCCCCGGGACGCCAAAGGCCGCCCCTTTCAGCGGCGGAATTTTGCGAAGACCCGCGAAGCTGACGCTGACATCTACCCGCGTCAATCTCGCGGCCTGAGGGGCGATGATGTAATTGCCGGTTGTGCGCCGGCCCGGGACGCTAATCGTGGGCTGTGGCACGGCCAGGACAGCGTGCCCCCCCCCCCCACCTGGAGAAGCGCCCTCTCCTGGGCGAAAACGCCATGGCACCCCTTTAACACCCCCTGGAGCTGCTAACAGGGCTATAAAAAGGGGCAATTTCGGCCCCTTATTTTCGAGGTAATATAAGAACATAAGAATTAGGAACAGGAGTAGGCCATCTAGCCCCTCGAGCCTGCTCCGCCATTCAATAAGATCATGGCTGATCTGGTCGTGGACTCAGCTCCACTTACCCGCCCTCTCCCCGTAACCCTTAATTCCCTTATTGGTTAAAAATCTATCTATCTTTGACTTGAAAACATTCAATGAGCTAGCCTCAACTGCTTCCCTGGGCAGAGAATTCCACAGATTCACAACCCTCTGGGAGAAGAAATTCTTTCTCAACTCGGTTTTAAATTGGCTCCTCCGTATTTTGAGGCTGTGCCCCCTAGTTCTAGTCTCCCCGACCAGTGGAAACAACCTCTCTGCCTCATCT
Source organism: Pristiophorus japonicus (assembly GCF_044704955.1). Taxonomy (NCBI): domain Eukaryota; kingdom Metazoa; phylum Chordata; class Chondrichthyes; family Pristiophoridae; genus Pristiophorus; species Pristiophorus japonicus. The sequence goes on along the minus strand of NC_091993.1, from coordinate 30,601,771 downwards.
TGTCTATCCCTTTCATGATTTTAAATGTTTCTATAAGATCACCCCTCATCCTTCTGAACTCCAACGAGTAAAGACCCAGTCTACTCAATCTATCATCATAAGGTAACCCCCTCATTTCTGGAATCAGCCTAGTGAATCGTCTCTGTACCCCTTCCAAAGCTAGTATATCCTTCCTTAAGTAAGGTGACCAAAACTGCACGCAGTATTCCAGGTGTGGCCTTACCAATACCTTATACAGTTGCAGCAAGACCTCCCTGCTTTTGTACTCCATCCCTCTCGCAATGAAGGCCAACATTCCATTCGCCTTCCTGATTACCTGCTGCACCTGCAAACTAACTTTTTGGGATTCATGCACAAGGACCCCCAGGTCCCTCTGCACCGCAGCATGTTGTAATTTCTCCCCATTCAAATAATATTCCCTTTTACTGTTTTTTTTTTCCCAAGGTGGATGACCTCACACTTTCCGACATTGTATTCCAGCTGCCAAACCTTAGCCCATTCGCTTAACCTATCCAAATCTCCTTGCAGCCTCTCTGTGTCCTCTACTCAACCCACTTTCCCACTAATCTTTGTGTCATCTGCAAATTTTGTTGCACTACACTCTGTCCCCTCTTCCAGGTCATCTATGTATATTGTAAACAGTTGTGGTCCCAGCACTGATCCTTGTGGCACACCACTAACCACTGATTTCCAACCGGAAAAGGACCCATTTATCCCGACTCTCTGCTTTCTGTTCGCCAGCCAATTCTCTATCCATGCTAATACATTTCCTCTGACTCCGCGTACTTTTATCTTCTGCAGTAACCTTTTGTGTGGCACCTTATTGAATGCCTTTTGGAAATCTAAATACACCACATCCATCGGTACACCTCTATCCACCATGCTCGTTATATCAAAGAATTCCAGTAAGTTAGTTAAACATGATTTCCCTTTCATGAATCCATGCTGCGTCTGCTTGATTGCACTATTCCTATCCAGATGTCCCGCTATTTCTTCCTTAATGATAGTTTCAAGCATTTTCCCCACTACAGATGTTAAACTAACCGGCCTATAGTTACCTGCCTTTTGCCTGCCCCCTTTTTTAAACAGAGGCGTTACATTAGCTGCTCTCCAATCCGCTGGTACCTCCCCAGAGTCCAGAGAATTTTGGTAGATTATAACGAATGCATCTGCTATAACTTCCGCCATCTCTTTTAATACCCTGGGATGCATTTCATCAGGACCAGGGGACTTGTCTACCTTCAGTCCCATTAGCCTGTCCAGCACTACCCCCCTAGTGATAATGATTGTCTCAAGGTCCTCCCTTCCCACATTTCAATATGTGACCTCCTTATTTTTCTTACCAAAATGTAATACCTGTACCTCACACTTGTGTTGAAATTCATTTGCCAATTATATGACCATTCTGTAATTTTTATTAATATCGTCTTGTAACTTGTTGCAGTCTTCCTCTGTGTTGACTAACCCTCCAAATTGGGTGGTGTCCACACACTTAGAAATTTAGAATACCAAAGTCTAAATCGTTAATATAAATTGTGAACAACAGTGGTCCCAGCACTGATCCTTGTGGGACCCCACTTCCCACCTTCTGCCACTGTCAATAACTACCGTTTACCCCTACTCTCTGCTTTCTGTCGTGAAGCCAGCTAGCTATCCATTCTGCTATTCCTCCCCGAACTCCGCATTCTCTGACCTTGTTCATTAGGCGAAAGAAATAATTGAATAAAATCTGCGGCAAGTCGCTATTTCTGGAGAGCTTTGCACGTAACTCTTTAGTGCCATCTCCTGATTTCAGGCAAGACTATCACCGTTTTAGTACAGAATATAACAGCACGGAGAGCTATAGTATGTTAAGTGCATGTCTATAATTAACATCAGGTTTCCCAGTGAACTAGCAATTCGTTCCAAGTTTGTACTAATTAAGTCACAATTAATGTCGGCATTACAGTGGCAGATGCTGCTAGCATAGTAATAGGTAATGCTGAAGTGCTTTACAATCACTAGATTGCGTTTTGGAGTGCAGTCACTGATATATGAAGAAAAAACTTGCATTTCTATACTGTCTTTCATTAAATCAGAACGTCCCAAAGCGCTTTACAGCCAATTAAGTACTTTTTGAAGTCTAGTCTAGTAGGGAAACGTGACAGCCAATTTGCGCATAGCAAGCACCCACAAATAGCAATGTGATGCTGACCAGATCATCGGGAAGAACTCCCCAGTTCTTCTTCGAAATAGTACCATGGGATCTTTTACATCATCTGAGACGGGTTCTCGGTTTAACGAAAGACGACACCTCTTGACAGTGCAGCGCTCCCTCAGCACTGCCCCTCCGACAGTGCAGCGGCACTCAGTACTGCTATGTTGATTGAGTGATAAATATTGGCCAGGACACTGGGGATAATTCCCCTGCTCGTCTTCAAAATTGTGCCATGGGATCTTTTACATCCACCTGAGAGGGCAGAGACAGGACCTCGGTTTAACATCTCATCCGAAAGATGACGCCTCTGACAGTGCAGCGCTCTCTCAGCACTACACTGGGAGTGTCAGCCTAGATTTATGTGCTCAAGTCCCTGGAGTGGGACTTGAACCCACGACCTTCTGACTTGGAGACGAGAGTGCTACCCACTGAGCCACAGCTGACATTGCCAAGAGACGAGATTTTTGTTTTCAAACTTTTACTGGTTTATTTTAGAGCTGGCAAAATATTTAAAATAGAACTAAATCGAAATGACGCCCAAAAATAAGAGATTGTTGCAAGCTCTCGAGTCTGATCAGGGTACTCCTTGTGCTGATCCCAGTTCTCTTGCAATCTTCTCCCGACCCCCCCGCACTGTCCTTCACTACCTTTCACCTCTCCTTTCTCCTTGCATATTCCGTCTCCTTTCAAATATTTTATTGGCTCAAAGCATAACTGGAATAACCCTCCCCCAAGCACTGAGCCCATACAAGGCCATGCCGTCTCTAGTTCGCAAAGGAAACTGAGTTCAAAATATTGCTTTTAATACTTGGGCTTTTCTTGTCCCCTCCTTAGTGAGAGAATCCAGTATGAAATTCCAACAAGCATCTCAGGTAAGACTTTACAAAAATAAATATATATATAAATGTATCCTCTGATTCGTTCATTTATTTAGCTGATGTGTTTCTGCATATTTTGAGGTGATGTATCCTCTCTCTCAGCAGTGTGCCTCAGTGCTCTGTGATTGGCTCAACACTACAGTGTCAGCCTTGCTCTGTCTCTGGCCTGTTGTGCATTCCTGCTCTCCGCCCCTCCGGCATGCCACCATTGGTGGCTCTGCCTCCTGCCCGTGGGTCACACGCTCGGCGAACCACCTCCTGCCTCCTCACCTTCACCTCACCCTTTTAAGACCCTCCTTGAAGCTTCTTCTTGTGTGACCGAGCTTTTGATCACCCCATGTTTAACTAATTTACTGGAATTCTTTGAGGATATAACGGGCATGGTGGATAGAGGTGTACCGATGGATGTGGTGTATTTAGATTTCCAAAAGGCATTCGATAAGGTGCCACACAAAAGGTTACTGCAGAAGATAAAGGTACGCAGAGTCAGAGGAAATGTATTGGCATGGATCGAGAATTGGCTGGCCAACAGAATGCAGAGCGTCGGGATAAATGGGTCCTTTTCAGGTTGGAAATCGGTGGTTAGTGGTGTGCCACAGGGATTGGTGCTGGGACCACAACTGTTTACAATATACATAGATGACCTGGAAGAGGGGACAGAGTGTAGTGTAACAAAATTTGCAGATGGCACAAAGATTAGTGGGAAAGCGGGTTGTGTAGAGGACACAGAGAGGCTGCAGTGATTTAGATAGGTTAAGCGAATGGGCTAAGGTTTGGCAGATGGAATACAATGTCGGAAAATGTGAGGTCATCCACCTTGGGGGGAAAAAAAACAGTAAAAGGGAATATTATTTGAATGGGGAGAAATTACAACATGCTGCGGTGCAGAGGGACCTGGGGGTCCTTCTGCATGAATCCCAAAAAGTTAGTTTGCAGGTGCAGCAGGTAATCAGGAAGGTGAATGGAATGTTGGCCTTCATTGTGAGAGGGATGGAGTACAAAAGCAGGGCGGTCCTGCTGCAATTGTACAGGGTATTGGTGAGGCCGCACCTGGAGTACTGCGTGCAGTTTTGGTCACCTTACTTAAGGAAGGATATACTAGCTTTGGAGGGGGTACAAAGACGATTCACTAGGCTGATTCCGGAGATGAAGGGGTTACCTTATGATGATAGATTGAGTAGACTGGGTCTTTACTCGTTGGAGTTCAGAAGGATGAGGGGTGATCTTATAGAAACATTTAAGATAATGAAAGAGATAGAAAAGTTAGAGGCGGAGAGGTTGTTTCCATTGGTCGGGGAGACTAGAACTAGGGGGCACAGCCTGAAAATACGGGGGAGCCAATTTAAAACCGAGTTGAGAGGGAATTTCTTCTCCGAGGGTTGTGAATCTGGAATTCTCTGCCCAAGGAAGCAGTTGAGGCTAGCTCGTTGAATGTATTCAAATCACAGATAGATTTTTAACCAATAAGGGAATTAAGGGTTACGGGGAGCGGGCAGGTAAGTGGAGCTGAGTCCACGGCCAGATCAGCCATGATCTTGCTGAATGGCGGAGCAGGCTCAAGGGGCTAGATGGCCTACGCCTGTTCCTTATTCTTATATTCTTATGTTCTCTTCATGCCCCCCGTGGCTGAGCAGCCATTTTCTGAGTACGCTCCTGTGAATGTTTCGGGATGTGTTTCCCACACCTAAAGGCGCTACAACAATGCAAGCTGTTGTTGCCTGGCAAGGACCAGAAACACGTCCACTTCCGACACCTTGAGCGCATTCTTGAGGTTTCGAATCCTTTCCCATTTCCATTTTCCCCTCCCCTACCAATCCAATTTGTTGGTGGGACTAAACTTGTGTTTTTTTAAAAGTGAGTTTTGTCCTCCAGTTGTTCACTGACTAGAATCATAGAAATTTACAGCACAGAAGGGGGCAATTCAGCCTATCTTGTCTGTGCCGGCCGACCAAGAGCTATCCAGCCTAATCCCACTTTCCAGCTCTAGGTCCGTAGCCCTGTAGGTTACGGCACTTCAAGTGCACATCCAAGTACTTTTTAAATGTGGTGAGGGTTTCTGCCTCTACCACCCTTTCAGGCAGTGAGTTCCAGACCCCCACCATCCTCTGGGTGAAGAAATATCCCCTCAAATCCCCTCTAAACCTCCCTCCAATTACTTTAAATCTATGATAACCACCTGGATCGGATATTCACCTCCAAATATATAGTTTACTTGGAATTATTTCAGAAATGAGAGCAGTTCTTAAGGGTAGTTTGTCTTCAGATGTGTTTTTATTTTCTTTCTTGGTGGCCTGGTTAGTGTGTCTCATCTCTCCATATCTCCAGCTGTATCAACGCTTTCAAATTATTGCTTTCCTCACTGATTGTCATGATGTTTTGATTGCTAAATTACTGAAATATGAGAATGATAGTGGGGAAAAACGAATGGAATGGTGAGAAATACAAACCAATCTGTTTTTAAAAATAGGCAAGGATGATTCGGTATCACGGTCAGTTTGAGATTTACTGTGATTTTCACACAAGGGCGTTGCTTGGTTCTTGGAACTGAGCACACAAAGAATCATAGAAATTTACAGCATGGAAGGGGGCTCATCGTGTCTGTGCCAGCTGACGTAACATAAGAAATAGGAGCAGCAGTAGGCCATTTGGCCCCTCGAGCCTGCTCCACCATTCAATAAGATCATAGCTGGTCTGATCATGGACTCAGCTCCACTTCCCCGCCCGCTCCCCATAACCCTTTACACCCTTATCGTTCAAAAATCTGTCTATCGCCGCCTTAAATATATTTAATGACCCAGCCTCCACAGCTCTCTGGGGCAGAAAATGCCATAGATTTATGACCCTCAGAGACCCTCCTCATCTCAGTTCTAAATGGGCCACCCCTTATTCTGAAACTGCCCCCTAGTTCTAGATTCCCCCACGAGAGGAAACATCCTCTCTGCATCCTCCTTATCGAGCCCCCTCAGTATCTTGTATGTTTCAATAAGATCACTTCTCATTCTTCTAAACTCCAATGAGTATAGGCCCAACCTGCTCAACCTTTCTTAAGTCAACCCCTTCATCTCTGGAATCAACCGAGTGAACCTCACGACAAAGAGCTACCCAGCCTCATCCCACTTTCCAGCTCTCTGTCCGTAGCCCTGTAGTTTAAATGTGGTGAGGGTTTCTGCCTCTACCACCCTTTCAGGCAGTGAGTTCCAGACCCCCACCCCCATCGAGGAGGCAGATGAATTGCACCAAGACGCCGTCGTGCACCTACTAGTGGCTGTTTGCCAAGTAGTCTTAGAGTGACCACAAGCCTGCTGATTCATCTAAGTGCTTGAGGAAGCAGAGAAAATACCAAGGGCAGTGAAGAGTGTTTAAAGGGGTGACAGAAACGAGAGTAAGGAATGATGAGGTGAAATGTACCTTGGTTGGGTCAGTGACTCTGAGATGGTTTTGTCTCCCAAGATTAAGGGTGCTAGAAACTTGTTTGGTGTGTGATCAGAAAATCCTGTATTTAAACAAGGTGACTTCATTTTTTTTCCCCCCCTTAAAAAATTAAGTTTTATAAAGAAAATGTTTTTTTTTGTTGTATTCATACAGGCTGCTGAAATGCCGCTGAAAGTCGATCAAAGGCATTTTCAAGCTGACACAGGTTTAGCACCGAGTCAGAAGGAGCAACACATTATAAAGGTATGATTATCCTAATGCGTTCTCTGAAGAGATTTAAACAGCTAATGTGACCTTTTTGTGTAATCTCTTGCCTGGAACCATCTCACTGATAAAATATTTATATTGGTTTAATGTCTGTCAATTATAGAATTTTTCTTCCGTGAAAATTACAAGGCTTGGTAATGTGGGATTTAGTTTTAAATTACGATGGATGTGTTGTGTCAAATAGCAAACTTGTCTTTGATTAAACTGATGCTCTTGGCTTGATGTGGTGGATTACCCATCGAGGTTTGGGTGGGACCGATGACGTGGGAACGGAGCAAGACTTTTAAGAAAAAAAAAATTGGGTTGAGAAAAGGCAGAGAGTCTGGGGATTGGAAAAAGAGCGTAGAGATCTTGGGTGGAAGGGACACATGAACTCAGACTCACAGAACGGTTACAGCTCCGAAGGAGGCCATTCGGCCCGTCGAGCCTGTGCAAGCTCTCTGCAAGAGCACCTCAGCCAGTCCAACTCCCCCGCTCTTTCCCCGTAGCCCTGCAATTGTCTTCCTTCAGGTACTTATCCAATTCCCTTTTGAAAGCCACAATTGAGTCTGCGTCCAACACCCTCTCAGACAGTGCATTCCAGATCCTGTCCCCATTGGTAGAAGGGTCGAGAACCAGAGGACACAGATTTGAGGTGATTGGCAAAAGAACCAAAGGCGACATGAGGGAAAACGTTTTTACGCAGCGAGTTGTGATCGGGAATGCACTGCCTGAGAGGGTGGTGGAGGCAGACTCAATCGTGGCTTTCAAAAGGGAATTGGATAAGTTCCTGCAGGAAAAGAAATTGGAGAGCTACGGGGAAAGGGCGGGGGAGTGGGACTGGCTGAGGTGTCCTTGCAGAGAGCCTGCACGGGCTCGACGGGCCGAATGGCGGCCTCCTGTGCTGTAACCATTCTAGGATTAAAAACATTCGGTCCGTGCGGCCCAATCAAACCCACACATACGTGTTCTTTGTGTCGTGGAACCAGATGACCGGCTGCGTGAAACCTCGAATCAGCTGCGCAGATTAAAGGGATCGTTGAATGTGACTATTTCTGAGGATTAACAGGATTATAGGGTACATGACAACCACTTTGCACTGAGATACAGCTGGCAGCTCTGGCTATACGAGCATTTGTTTTATGTTTTATTCCCTAATGTTCATTTATCAGCACGGTTCAAGTAAAGATTTAACCTTGTCAACAATTGTTTTTAAAAACTGCACAGAAAAATCACGGTTTGGATTAGTTGTAAAGAGCATCGGGCAGACTCCCAGCTTCCATTTTGAACTTGCTTTGATTTTTGTTTTGGTTTGAAAGAAAGACAGACTTGCATTTCTATAGCGTATTTCATGACCATCAGACGTCCCAAAGCGCTTCACAGCCAATGAAGTACTTTTGGAGTGTAGTCACTGTTGTAATGTGGGAAATGCGGCAGCTAATTGCGCACAGCAAGCTCCCACAAACAGCAATGTGATAATGACCCAGATCATCTGTTTTTGTTATATTGGTTGAGGGATAAATATTGGCCCCAGGACACCGGGGACAATTCCCCTGCTCTTCTTCAAAATAGTACCCTGGGATCTTTTACGCCCACCTGAGCAGATGGGGCCTCGGTTTAACGTCTCATCCGAAAGACGGCACCTCCGACAGTGCAGCACTCCCTCAACACAGCACTGAGTGTCAGCCTAGATTTATGTGCTCAAATCCCTGGAGTGGGACTTGAACCCACAACCTTCTGACTCAGAGGCAGGGGGCTGCCCACTGAGCCACGGCTGACACTAGACAAATTGGAGCAATTTACGCAGAAATCTTTGTTAAAATAAATGTCCCTTCAGACGTGCAATGAGATACAGCAGGTCCTTTATCTGCAGGTTGATATATTTGAAGGGGAAAATGAAGTGTGCTCATTGCAGTCAGGATTAGCTGTTGACAAGCACTGTGGGAAATTGTACACAAGTGTAAAACCATGATAATTTTTTGGGTTATTGCCAACTTATCGTGTATCTAAATGTGCACTGCTTGTTAATTAATGTCGATGTGGTATTTGTCATCTCTAATCCACCCCGGTTTAGAAGTAAATGAGGATTGCAAAACAGTCGCAACAGGCAGCATAAATACAGCCATTTAGAATCTGATAATTAAATCCTCACTTGGTTCCTGTTTCTCTTCTGCCTAGCTGTACATTTTAGGGAGTTGTCTCGGCCGTGGGCATCACCCTCGCCTTTGAGTTAGAGGCTTTGGGTTCAAGGCCCACTCCAGAGAGCTGAGCACAAAAATCTCAGCCGACACTCCCAGTGCAGTGCTGAGGGAGAGCTGCACTGTCGTAGGTGCCATCTTTCACATAAGGCATTAACCCGTCTACCCCCTTGGGTGAACGTGAAAGAGCCTATGGCACTATTTCAAAGAGCAGGGGGTGTCCTTTGCTATATTTATCCCTCAATCAGCACTTTAAAAAAAAAAAAACCAGATGCTCTGGTCATTATCACATTGCTGTTTGTGGGAGCTTGCTGTGCACAAATTGGCTGATGCGTTTCCCACATTACAACAGTGACCACACTCCAAAAAATATTTCATTGGCTGTAAAGCACTGTGCGATGTCTCGGTCATGAAAGATGCTTTAAAAGTGAAAATTTTTCTTAAGCATGTTGGGGAGAATCCTTCTGCCTCTCAGTTGTCCCTTTTTAATAGAAAGCTTGCCGCTGTTCAACTTCAACACACGGATTTCTGCCTTTTGGGGGTAAAAAAAACACAATTCGTTTACTTCGAGCCCGTGCAGATTTCAACGGAGAGCGCTTCTATCCCGACTCCCGGGTCCTGCGTTTGTGGGATCAGTCAGTTGCCACGGTTACGCAGGACCGATGGGCAGAATGCTCGTAAGTTGCGGGTGGAATGGTTTCATGAATTGCTCTGCGGCGATTACCGGAAGGTTCCTTGAGCTGACGGTTCGCTGCTATTCCATTCATCTCCAGCGAGATAACAGAACTGTTGCATCGATGGCTTTGATAAATTTAGCACTGCCACCATCCATTAACGCATCGACATGATCACACCGACCTGTCCAAGCGCATGATGTAACTAATGGAACTGCCCAGCAGTTCTTTAATTACCATAATGGAACTGGAAGGAATAGACATCTACGATGCTGGAAACTGAAAAAACACGATGCTTAGCGTGCAACCGTGTCTTGTCAGCAACTATGCAGAGAAGCAAGAAACGAGTGTTTGAGTTTGATTCCCTTCGTTCTTCCTCTTAAATGTCGATGCAACTTTAGTCTAGATAGAAGCTAGTACGAAAGCAAAACGCTGCGGATGCTGGAAATCTGAAATTAAAAAAATAGAAAATGCTGGAAACACTCAGCGGGTCAGGCAGCATCTGTAGGGAGAGAAACAGAGTTAACGTTTCAGGTTGACGACCCTTCGTCAGAAGCTAGCAAATGTGTTGGATTTACTTAATTCTGCAAGTTCATTGCTGAGGTGAAACTCTCTATATTCAAATATTTGCAGCAGTGGCAATAGTTACAGAGAAGTAGGGCTTGGAGTTCTCTAGCGCCTTTCACAACCTCAGGATGTCCCAAAGTGCTTTACAGCCAATGAAGTACTTTTGAGGTGTAGTCACTATTGTCCTTTAGGGAAGGTGCATCTTATCGTCCTTAACCGGTCTGGCCTATATGTGACTCCAGACCCACATCAATGTGGTTGACTCTTAACTGTTCCCTGCAGTGGCCCAGCAAGAGACACTATTGTCAAGAAGGCGGCTCGCCATCAGCGCCTCAAGGGCAATTAAGGATGGGCAATAAATGTCGGCTTTCTCAGAAATAGCCACATCCTGTGAATGAATTTTTAAAAAAATGTAAGAAACATGACAGCCAATTTGTGCACAGCAAGATCCCAGCAATGAGATAATGACCAGATTGTGCTTGATGTTGATTGAGGGATAAACTTTGGCTCGGACACCAGGGACAATTCCCCTGCTCTTTGAAATAGTACTGTGGAATCTTTTACATCCACGAGCGGGCAGACGTGACCTCGGTGTAACATCTCATTGTTTCCAACGCTGTTTGAGCAGGAGAATGGCCCCTGAAATTGGACCACTTTGCGTCCATTTTCTGCATGGAGAAACGTGTGCAATGAGGTCCACTTTCTCTCATAGAAACATAAAAAATAGGTGCAGGAGTAGGCCATTCGGCCCTTCGAATCTGCACCCCAGCACCGCCCCCTCCACCCCCCCCGACCCCCCCCAGCCGCAAGGACCACATCCAACTCCCTCAAGAACACATCCAATGAACTGGCATCAACAACTCTCCGCGGCAGGGAACCCCACAGGCCAACAACTCCCCGAGTGAAGAAGTCTCTCCCAATCCCAGCACCAAACAGCCCACCCCCCATCCCAAGAGCGTGCCCCCCCCCCCCCCTCCCGGCTCCAGACCCACCCAACACCGGGAACAGTCCCCCCATCCCGTCCCGTCAGAATCCTTCCCAAATGCCGAATACCCCTGGATGTTGAGCCCCCTTTGCTTTTTTTTAAAAAACAGACTTTATTATAAATTCCTAATTTATTTGTATAATTACATGTTCAGGAACTTCAGATTGAAAATGAGGAGCTCAAAGGAAAGTTGAAAAGGCTTCACCAAGAGCAGAAGGCATTCCTGGAGAGAGTCAGTGGACTTCAAAAGCAACTGAACCAGGTACAACTACTACCTGTATTTATATAACTCCTTTAACATGTCCCAAGGCACTTTACAGCAACGTTATCAAACAAAATTTGACATCTAATGAGATCTTAGTGGTAATCAAAAGCTTGGTCAAAGAAGTAGGTTTTAAGAAGTATCTTAAAGAACCACAGTCATAGAAATTTACAGCACGGAAGGAGGCCATTTCGTCCCATCGTGTCTGTGCCACCCAACAATGAGCTATCCAGCCTAATCCCACTTTCCAGCACTTGGTCTGTCGCCCTGTAGGTTACGGCACTTTAAGTGCATATACAAGCACTTTTTAAATGTGGCGAGGATTTCTGCCTCTACCACCCTTTCAGGCAGTGAATTCCAGACCACAACCACTCTAGGTGAAAAACAATTCTCCTCGAAATTCCCTCTAAACCTTCTACCAATTACTTTAAATTTATGTCCCCTGGTTATTGACCTCTCTGCTTAGGGAAATCGGTCCTTCCTATCCATTCTATCGAGGCCCCTCATCATTTTATACCCCTTAATTAGGTTTCCCCTCAGTTCCAAGGAAAAGAATCCCAGCCTATCCAATCTTTCCTCATAGCTAAAATTCTCCAGTCCAGGCAACATCCTCGTAAATCTCCTTTGTACCCTCTCTAATGCAATCTAGTACATCCTTCCTTTAATGTGGTGACCAGAACTGCACGCAGTACTCTAGCTGTGGCCTAACCAGTGTTTTATACAGTTCTAGCATAACCTCCCTGCTCTTGTATTCTATGCCTCGGCTAATAAAGGAATGCATTCAGTATGCCTTTTTTAACTACCTTATCGACCTGTCCTACCTTTAAGGATCTGTGGACATACACTCCACGGTCCTTCTGTTCCTCCACACCTCTGTGTATCCTCCCGTTTATTGTGTATTCCCTTGCCTTGTTGCACCTCCCGAAATGCATTACCTCACACTTCTCTGGATTGAATTCCATTTTCCACTTTTCTGTCCATCGATATCTTCCTGCAAGCCTTCCTCCTCACTGTCAACCACACGGTCAATTTTTGTATCATCTACAAACTTTTTTTTTAATCATGCCCTCCACTTTTAAGTCTAAATCAATATATGCCACAAAAAGCAAGGGACCCAGCACTGAGCCCTGCGGAACCCCACTGAAAACAGCCTTCCAGTCGCATACACACCCATCAACCATTATCCTTTGCTTCCTGCCACTGTGCCAATTTTGGATCCAATTTAACATGAGTGAAGGATCTCCGGCTGATGGCATCCTCTTGGGTCACTGTGACCCAAATGGGTTAGAACCTTGAGTTACCTGCAAAAGTTCAAAGGGAAACTGAACAGAACTGAATTATCCCACAGTTTAAAAGGGCGATATCTGCGCATTTATTTGGGGAGGGGATGGGGGAGGAGGGGGGCACGGGGATGGTCTCCAGGGCTGCATTTAGATTGCCAGTTTTGTGTTGTGCAAAGCAGTTTTGAGTGAGCGGCAATACGGGAGTGACCGTTAACGCTGAAGAATTGCTGAGCGTATGGCAGCCCTGAAGGGGTGAAATGTCCTTCAAGAGGTTTGGCCTCCTGTGTAACATATTTGCTTCATGGGTTCTTTGCTTAAGAATTCATAGCAACACATTGCTATTAAGAATTAGTTGGTTTATTAACAAAGGTTTAACAATCACACTACACATTACCAGTTCATCCACCAGGCTCGCAACCACCTGCCCCATCGTGGATCCCCTGAACCCAACTGGCTGGGGTTTTATTGAGTCTTGTGAACATCACGTGACTGGCTAAGCCACTCCCAACTTAACAGCTCTACCAACTTGAGCATACATTACACTTCCCAAAGGGAGGAGTATTAATCCAACTCGCGTTGCGTCTTGTATTTTGGCTGCTTATTGGAGGCAACCATTGTGAGTATATGTAGTCATTGACACTGGAGTTCTGCCATTGAGGAGAGTGTGCAAAACTTGCACATAACCCATAGTTTTCATGTTTGTATATTTTTTTCAATAGATTCTTGATTACTGATTTTAGTTTTAATAATCTTTGCTTTAGTCCTGTATCTACTTTCCATTTTGAGCACATATTGATTTGTTGCCAGTTGAAAATGAAAGAGCAATTTAATACTATAATGCATTGCACTTCACCAAGCAATTACAACTGTTATTTCTGAGAAAATGGTTCCTCACCCCCAATACCACCTCTGCAACAACTTTCTACTTGAGCTGCTGAGTGACATTTATAAATTTAATCCTTGAAAATGACACTAAGTTAAAATAATGAGAACACGCTTCAAAAAATCTATAATTATATACAAAGAATTTTACTATTAATTTTTGATAAATGAACAAGTTATTCATGGTTTAGCAATTGATTTTTAAGAGCAGGTGATGATTTTAGTAAAAAAAATGAATCTAATCTATACAACAGTGAATAGCTGAGTGCTTATATTGTAATCCAAATGATTCAGCTTGGTGTCTTATCTTTATGCTATCACTTTGTGCATTATTTTCAAGACAATGGCTTATTTGCTGATTTAAAAAAAATGGTTTTTACGTTGCAGATTAACAATTGTCAGATGGATTCTTTTTTCATCTCTGGCATTTGTGTCTCTCGCCCTGTGTGTGTGTGTGTCTCTCTCTCTTGCCCTGTGTATGTATGTGTGTGTGTGTGTCTCTCTCTCGCTCTGTGTATGTGTGTCTTAATGCAAGGAGTATCCGCAATAAGGTGGATGAATTAACTATGCAAATAGATGTTAACAAATATGATGTGATTGGGATTACGGAGACGTGGCTCCAGGATGATCAGGGCTGGGAACTCAACATCCAGGGGTATTCAACATTCAGGAAGGATAGAATAAAAGGAAAAGGAGGTGGGGTAGCATTGCTGGTTAAAGAGGAGATTAATGCAATAGTTAGGAAAGACATTAGCTTGGATGATGTGGAATCTATATGGGTAGAGCTGCAGAACACCAAAGGGCAAAAATCGTTAGTGGGAGTTGTGTACAGACCTCCAAACAGTAGTAGTGATGTTGGGGAGGGCATCAAACAGGAAATTAGGAGTGCATGCAATAAAGGTGCAGCAGTTATAATGGGTGACTTTAATATGCACATAGATTGGGCTAGCCAAACTGGAAGCAATACGGTGGAGGAGGATTTCCTGGAATGCATAAGGGATGGTTTTCTAGACCAATATGTCGAGGAACCAACTAGGGGGGAGGCCATCTTAGACTGGGTGTTGTGTAATGAGAGAGGATTAATTAGCAATCTCATTGTGCGAGGCCCCTTGGGGAAGAGTGACCATAATATGGTGGAATTCTGCATTAGGATGGAGAATGAAACAGTTAATTCAGAGACCATGGTCCAGAACTTAAAGAAGGGTAACTTTGAAGGTATGAGGCATGAATTGGCTAAGATAGATTGGCTAATGATACTTAAGGGGTTGACTGTGGATGGGCAATGGCAGACATTTAGAGACCGCATGGATGAATTACAACAATTGTACATTCCTGTCTGGCGTAAAAATAAAAAAGGGAAGGTGGCTCAACCGTGGCTATCTAGGGAAATCAGGGATAGTATTAAAGCCAAGGAAATGGCATACAAATTGGCCAGAAATAGCAGCGAACCTGGGGACTGGGAGAAATTTAGAACTCAGCAGAGGAGGACAAAGGGTTTGATTAGGGCAGGGAAAATGGAGTGCGAGAAGAAGCTTGCAGGGAACATTAAGGCGGATTGCAAAAGTTTCTATAGATATGTAAAGAGAAAAAGGTTAGTAAAGACAAACGTAGGTCCCCTGCAGTCAGAATCAGGGGAAGTCATAACGGGGAACAAAGAAATGGCAGACCAATTGAACAAGTACTTTGGTTCAGTATTCACTAAGGAGGACACAAACAACCTTCCGGATATAAAAGTGGTCAGAGGGTCTATTAAGGAGGAGGAACTGAGGGAAATCTTTATTAGTCGGGAAAATGTGTTGGGGAAATTGATGGGATTGAAGGCCGATAAATCCCCAGGGCCTGATGGACTGCATCCCAGAGTACTTAAGGAGGTGGCCTTGGAAATAGCGGATGCATTGACAGTCATTTTCCAACATTCCATTGACTCTGGATCAGTTCCTATCGAGTGGAGGGTAGCCAATGTAACCCCACTTTTTAAAAAAGGAGGGAGAGAGAAAGCAGGGAATTATAGACCGGTCAGCCTGACCTCAGTAGTGGGTAAAATGATGGAATCAATTATTAAGGATGTCATAGCAGCGCATTTGGAAAATGGTGACATGATAGGTCCAAGTCAGCATGGATTTGTGAAAGGGAGATCATGCTTGACAAATCTTCTGGAATTTTTTGAGGATGTTTCCAATAAAGTGGACAAAGGAGTACCAGTTGATGTGGTATATTTGGACTTTCAGAAGGCTTTCGACAAGGTCCCACACAGGAGATTAATGTGCAAAGTTAAAGCACATGGGATTGGGGGTAGTGTGCTGACATGGATTGAGAACTGGTTGTCAGACAGGAAGCAAAGAGTAGGAGTAAATGGGTACTTTTCGGAATGGCAGGCAGTGACTAGTGGGGTACCGCAGGGTTCTGTGCTGGGGCCCCAGCTGTTTACATTGTACATTAATGATTTAGACGAGGGGATTAAATGTAGTATCTCCAAATTTGCGGATGACACTAAGTTGGGTGGCAGTGTGAGCTACGAGGAGGATGCTATGAGGCTACAGAGTGACTTGGATAGGTTAGGTGAGTGGGCAAATGCGTGGCAGATGAAGTATAATGTGGATAAATGTGAGGTTATCCACTTTGGTGGTAAAAACAGAGAGACAGACTATTATCTGAATGGTGACAGATTAGGAAAAGGGAAGGTGCAACGAGACCTGGGTGTCATGGTACATCAGTTATTGAAGGTTGGCATGCAGGTACAGCAGGCGGTTAAGAAAGCAAATGGCATGTTGGCCGTCATAGCGAGGGGATTTGAGTACAGGGGCAGGGAGGTGTTGCTACAGTTGTACAGGGCCTTGGTGAGGCCACACCTGGAGTATTGTGTACAGTTTTGGTCTCCTAACTTGAGGAAGGACATTCTTGCTATTGAGGGAGTGCAGCGAAGATTCACCAGACTGATTCCCGGGATGGTGGGACTGACCTATCAAGAAAGACTGGATCAACTGGGCTTGTATTCACTGGAGTTCAGAAGAGTGAGAGGGGACCTCATAGAAACGTTTAAAATTCTGACGGGTTTGGACAGGTTGGATGCAGGAAGAATGTTCCCAATGTTGGGGAAGTCCAGAACCAGGGGTCACAGTCTAAGGATAAGGGGTAAGCCATTTAGGACTGAGATAAGGAGAAACTTCTTCACCCAGAGAGTGGTGAGCCTGTGGAATTCTCTACCACAGAAAGTAGTTGAGGCCAATTCACTAAATATATTCAAAAGGGAGTTAGATGAAGTCCTTACTACTAGGGGGATCAAGGGGTATGGCGTGAAAGCAGGAAGTGGGTACTGAAGTTTCATGTTCAGCCATGAACTCATTGAATGGCGGTGCAGGCTAGAAGGGCTGAATGGCCTGCTCCTGCACCTATTTTCTATGTTTTTTTCTGTGTCTCTCTCTCGCCCTGTGTGTGTGTGTGTGTGTCTCTCTCTTGCCCTGTGTATGTGTGTGTGTGTGTCTCTCTCTCGCGCTCTGTGTATGTGTGTGTCTCTCTCTCGCCCCGTGTGTGTGTGTGTGTGTGTCTCTCGCCCCGTGTGTGTGTGTGTGTGTGTGTGTGTCTCGCCCCGTGTGTGTGTGTGTGTCTCTCGCCCCGTGTGTGTGTGTCTCTCGCCCCGTGTGTGTGTCTCTCGCCCCGTGTGTGTGTGGTGTGTGTGTCTCTCGCCCCATATTTGTGTGCGTGTCTCTCGCCCCGTGTGCGTGTCTCTCGCCCCGTGTGCGTGTCTCTCGCCCCGTGTGCGTGTCTCTCGCCCCGTGTGCGTGTCGCTCGCCCCGTGTGCGTATGTGTGTCTCGCCCCGCCCTGTGTATGTGTGTGTGTGTGTGTGTCTCGCCCCGCCCTGTGTGTGTGTGTGTGTGTGTGTCTCGCCCCGTGTGTGTATGTGTGTCTCGCCCCGCCCTGTGTATGTGTGTATGTGTGTGTGTGTGTGTCTCGCCCCGTGTGTGTGTGTGTGTCTCGCCCCGTGTGTGTGTGTGTTTCTCGCCCCGTGTGTGTGTGTGTGTGTCTCTCGCCCCGTGTGTGTCTCTCTCCCCGTGTGTGTGTGTGTCTCTCTCCCCGTGTGTGTGTGTGTCTCTCGCCCCGTGTGTGTATGTGTGTCTCTCTCTGCCCTGTGTGTGTGTGTGTCTCGCCCCGTGTGTGTGTGTGTCTCTCGCCCCGTGTGTGTGTGTGTGTGTCTCTCGCCATGTGTGTTTCTCGCCGTGTGTGTGTGTGTCTCTCGCCCTGTGTGTGTGTGTGTCTCGCCCCGTGTGTGTGTGTGTGTGTGTGTGTGTGTGTGTGTGTCTCTCGCCGTGTGTGTGTTTCTCGCCCCGTGTGTGTGTGTCTCTCGCCCCGTGTGTGTGTGTGTCTCTCGCCCCGTGTGTGTGTGTGTCTCTCGCCCCGTGTGTGTGTGTGTGTCTCTCGCCCCGTGTGTGTGTGTGTGTCTCTCGCCCCGTGTGTGTGTGTGTCTCTCTCTCTCGCCCCGTGTGTGTGTGTGTGTGTCTCTCTCGCCCCGTGTGTGTGTGTGTGTCTCTCTCGCCCCGTGTGTGTGTGTGTGTCTCTCGCCCCGTGTGTGTGTGTGTGTCTCTCGCCCCGTGTGTGTGTGTGTGTCTCTCGCCCCGTGTGTGTGTGTGTCTTGCCCTTTATCTTAATGATACTTCTATAGTTACCATTCCTCTTTTCTTCACGCAGACCATCCTACATGCGACTCTTTCTCCGTTAACTCTGTTTTGAAATTAAGGTTCTTTGTGTCATTTTCTACTTCAGCTTATTCTTTTCCAGGACCAGCAAAACTCTGGATGCCCTGCGCGTCCTCCAATCTGTCCTTTCTCTAATGGTCCACGGGTGTTTAAAACTTGAGCCTTGGCATCACCGAACCGTTACCTCTTGATTTGCCACGACTTCATTCCAACTCTCTCAAACTTTGGCGAAGTCCTGCGTTATGGGCCTTGGGGTTTTCATCTAGACTTCTTTTTTAGTTTTTTTTAAAAAAAAAGCAAAAACACAAAGTTGGCTGGAACTAATCAGTTGGTTAGTTGCTGGCAGTGCAGACAGAAAGGATCTGAGCTGAAAATGTGGTCAAAGTGTATTGTACTCGATTGTCAAATGTGTTATTCCTGTTATACAGGAATGCAAGTCAGTGGGAGACCTTCAGAATGAGGTAAGTTGCTTTCTGTTTTAAATTGTCAGTGTAAAATATCTGGCAAATCAGCTGTTCTAGAAACCATTCACTCTCCTACATCCTCACTCTGTTAACATAGAGTCTCACCCACTGTCTCCTACTCGTTTCCCAGGACGCGAGAGCTGTGGAACTAATCAATTCTCTCTCTCTATCTCTCTTGTTCCAGCCTCGTACAATCTTCAGGCTTTTAAAACATGCAACGTCTAATTACTACTGCTTCACTTGATTGATCTCATCTTCTCTCTCAATCCTCCTGCTGTCACCTTGCTCGATCACAATTTCGAAAAGCTTTCGAACCGTACTATGTATTCTGCCCTTTTTCCGTTTTCATTTATCTCACAAGCCAGTGTTGCCTTCCTGAGTGAGGTTGGGAAATTTAGCACTGGTTGCGTGTTGAATTAAGAACAGTTTTCTTTCTCTGTATTCGATAGAAACTAGCTGACAAGTGCAAGTGATTTCAACTCTTGATGGGATGAAATTATTATTCCCACAAGTTTCTGTTAACTTTATCTTGAAGACCATTAAGCATCTGGAACAAGAGGTGGCCATTTGGCCTTCAAGTCAGCTCCTTTCACACAGCATATACCCATCATAGACTCTTCACATTCAGTCAGTGAGGAAGTTCTGCATCAATTCTCGCTCGCCCGTAAGGGTGATTATGGATAAGGAAGGCAGTTCAGCCCATCTTGGCTCATCCATCTAGATGAAGTCCCCCTCCCCACCATTGCAGCAACCAAGTGGTTTTCGAATGACTCCAAGGCTTTATGTCCACGACACTATCTGGGAGTGCATTCCAATATGGATCGCCGAGTGAAGAAACATTTCCTGACCGCTCCTGAATTTTGCCTGAGCCAGAAGGTTGTGGGTTCAAGTCCCACTCTAGGGACTTGAGCGCACAAATCCAGGCTGACACTCCCAGTGCAGTGCTGAGGGAGTGCTGCACTGTCGGAGGTGCCGTCTTTCGGATGAGACGTTAAACCGAGGCCCCGTCTGCTCTCTCAGGTGGATGTAAAAGATCCCACGGCACTATTTCGAAGAAGAGCAGGGGAGTTATCCCTGGTGTCCTGGGCCAATATTTATCCCTCAATCAACATCACAGA
Source organism: Pristiophorus japonicus (assembly GCF_044704955.1). Lineage (NCBI taxonomy): Eukaryota > Metazoa > Chordata > Chondrichthyes > Pristiophoridae > Pristiophorus > Pristiophorus japonicus. The sequence continues at coordinate 30,581,893 of NC_091993.1, read as the reverse complement.
AACAGATGATCTGGTCATTATCACATTGCTGTATGTGGGAGCTTGCTGTGCGCAAATTGGCTGCCGCGTTTCCCACATTACAACAGTGACTACACTCAAAGTACTTCATTGGCTGTAAAGTGCTTTGAGACGTCTGATGGTCTTGAAAGGCGCTATATAAATGTAAGTCGTCTTTTTCTATAAAAAGAAATACTTTGTCATAAATCTGCTCTTCCTGTTATTAAAACTCTTGCTGTATTACTGAGAGTCCACTGAATGAATCAAAAGCTTCTTCTGATCCTTCGTCTCACTTGAGGCGTAGTCTGATATTAAAACTTCACGTTATTGCTTATATTTTCTGTAGAGCAGGTTTTAGAATAAAATTTGGTACCAAATGGTGGTTAAAGGAGTTGACGACTTCTCTCCATCTACCCTATTTCCTCTGGGCGGGGGCGGGCGCGCGGGGGTGGGGTGGGGGGGGGCGCGCGGGGGTGGTGTGGGGGAGGGCGGGCGCGGGGGTGGTGTGGCGGGGGGGCGCGGGGTGGTGTGGGGGAGGGCGGGCGCGGGGGTGGTGTGGGGGAGGGCGGGGGTGGTGTGGGGGGGGGGCGCGGGGTGGTGTGGGGGAGGGCGGGCGCGGGGGTGGTGTGGGGGGGTGGCGCGGGGTGGTGTGGGGGAGGGCGGGCGCGGGGGTGGTGGGGGGGGGGCGCGGGGGTGGTGTGGGGGGGTGTCCAGAACAAGGGGGACGTAACCTTAAAATTAGAGCCAGGCCGTTCAGGGGTGATGTCAGGAAACACTTCTTCACACAAAGGGCCGTGGGAATCTAGAACTCTCTCCCCCAAAAAGCTGTTGAGGCCGGGGGTCAATTGAAAATTTCAGAACTGAGATTTAGATTTCTGTCCAGCAAGGGTTATTGAGGTTTACGGAACCAAGGGCGAGGTGATGGAATTGAGATACTGATCAACCATGGTCTAATTGAATGGTAGAACAGGCTCGAGCAATTGAATGGCCTCCTCCTGTTCCCAACCTTTGCCAAGCGGTAGCTCTACATTCGGTGATCAGTTTACAATCTGGTCCGTAAAGTGTATTTTTGTGCGTATTTTATACCTTCTCTATGGGGATACATTGTGGTCTAGTGATTGTTTGGACAGAATCCGCATGGTGCTTGAACAGTGTGTGATTTATGGAACTGTGCTGCGTTCAATCTTCCAGAGGCAGCAGCTGAAAAATCTATTGCTGGCGAGAGACCGAGAGCAGGAGGACAGCTTGAAGATACTCGAGAGCCTGAGAGCAAAGCTTAAAACTTACGAGGTACGTGGACCTCGAGGCTGACATTCCGGGGCAAATACTAAATCACCGTGGTGCTTCAAACTTCAAAACCCGCTGCTTCACTTATCATTGCTATTAGGTTCTGTATCCTATTCAGTCCAACCACCAGTTGCTTTGTATTGTAAAGAATTTACTGTACAGAAACAGGCTATTCGGCCCAACACGTCCGTGCCGGCATTTAT